>NW_015505677.1:572208-640126 GCF_001515645.1 Sinocyclocheilus grahami
CAATATTTTTTGTCACTCATTTCAGAAAGTGAAACCCATATATTTTATGGATTCATTACACATAGAGTGAAATTTTTCAAGCCTTTATTTCTTGAAATGTTGATGATTATGGCTTACAGATAATGAAAACCCAAAATTCAGTGTCTCAGAAAATTTGAATATTGTGAAAAAGTTCAATATTGGAAAGTCATGGTGTCACACCCTAATCAGCTAATTAATTACCTCAAAACACCTGCAAAGGTTTCCTGAGCCTTTATATGGTCTCTCAATCTGGGTCAGTAGGCTACACAATCATGGGGAAGACTGCTGACTTGACAGCAGTCAAAATTTCATTACTAAAGAAGCTGGTTGTTCACAGAGTGCTGTATCCAAGCATATTCATAGAAAGTTGAGCGGAAGGAAAAAGTGTGGTAGGAAAAGGTGTACCAGCAAGAATTTGGGGGAGCTTCACAAAGAGTGGACTGAGGCTGGCGTCAGCGCATCAAGAGCCACTACGCACAGACGAATCCTAGACATGGGCTATAAATGTCGCATTCCTCGTGTTCAAGCCACTCCTGAACCAGAGACAACGTCAGAAGCGTCTTACCTGGGCTGTGGAAAAAAGAATTGGACTGTTGCTCAGTGGTCCAAAATTCCTCTTTTCAGAAATGGAAATCAAGGTCCCAGAGTCTGGAGGAAGAGTGGAGAGGCACAGAAACCATGTTGCTTGAAGTCCAGTGTGAAGTTTCCACAGTCAGTGATGATTTGGGCCAGGCTGATTGTCTCCATGCCAAGCTCATCAGTAGAGCTTCAACGCACGAAAACACACACAATTATGTCAAAATGCGCAGTTTTGGCGAGTTACCTTGTTAAACGTAGTCTTAAATGAGTTATAAAGTCTTAAATGACCGTAAAGAGTTGTGAGAAAATCAGATATGTGTCAGATCCACGTCAGATGCATCAGGTTTTAAAGAGACAGCGCTGATTTTACAGTGAAGCCCGCTGAAGTCTGTCACTGATGTAAACCAAAGATTTCCAAAATCCTTGGACTGTTCTAGTCGCTGATTAACCTTTATAGCTTGAATACAGATTAATATGTATAGTTTATGCATATATAATATAGTTTATGTGAAGATTGTTTTAAAATCACTTAAATTAAAAGTTGTTATATATTTCAGAGCCCATTAAATGTTAAAAAATAATGGCTTTCAATTATACTGTAATGTTGAATGGCTATAATTAATAGGGACAATTGAGGGAAAATGCACCAGCAGGACAAATTAAAAATATTGTAAATATATTTAGTCACTAGTAGTAATAACTGCCTGTTTTTGCTAAAAGAGTTTCATGGCCGGTAAATAAATGTTTTGGCCAGTAAATTTGATCATGTCACTGGCCACTGGCAGGTGTGGCAAAAAGTTAGTTTTAGGCCCTGTATGTTTATATAGCCTACATATATAAAATATACAATTATTTATGTATATATTATAAAATCTATAAATATATCATTGCATTTTATATATATATATATATAATTATTTATGTCTAATTTTTTATTTATGCATGGATTGAAAAAAAATACAAATATAATTGAATGAATACACAAATTTCATTTTAAAAGTACAGCTTTGGTTCTCAAGAAAGTTTACTGTGTGGTCTGTTTATATGTGAATTGTCTAATGAGGCATTTCTTGGTATTAATGTTTAAAAACATTATCTTTCTTTGATATGTCCTCTCAAGACTTTTACATTTTCAGACTCTGTGCTTCTTCTTCTTGAGTGTTTGTGTGTAAGTCAGACCAGAGTTTTTGTTTGTTTCCTCGTTGAAACTCAAATTGGCCGCTTCTAAAGCTCAGCCCTTTTTTCTGAAGGCCTCATACCCTTTCTTTGTACTTCATAATATCCCCATCAAAGTGTGTATCGAGTCAACCTGAAAGTCTCATTATGACTGCATATGCTACTTTTTGGCCTCCCTTTCCCTGTCGGTTTCACTTTGTTTTATAGGTCAGGCCGAAACTGGCCTTTCAGCACTGACATAACTTTTTCTTCTCGCAGTTAAATGTTAACCTTACACAAGACACACAAATGCTCACGTATCTGTATTGAACGTCAACCACTTGCAGGACTTCTCGGGAGCTTTAACAGAACAACAGAACAGGGTGTGGAGTGTACTAAGAGATTACAGTCTCTGTGTGGATGACTGAGTGCTTAAGTGTGTGAGTGTGTGCATTATGCAATTTTGCAGTGCATGTCATAATTGCATGCGTGCGTGACGGTCCAGCTGAGCCTCGATGCATAAACTGATCATCTCCATAGTGTGTGCAGTTACACACACAGACATCTGCATTCGCTGAAACCACACATTTATTCAAACATGGCTCAAAGGAGGCCACCCACAATTATACAAACACATTAAAACTGAATTTGCAATGCAGAAACCTATGTCTGCTACACTCTGTGGCAGTGCATTTTAATTCCTCATTTAGACTAATTTACTCTCAAGCCTTCCTGTTTGGTTGCAGTCAGTGATGGCAACAGGCATAATGAGCTCATCACATGGCTTGGTCATTGGTCTGGAGACCCCTGCAGCTGGACCAATCACACAGGTGGATTTGACGGAAGGCGGGCTCAAGACCAGGTGGAGACCCCTGCAGCTGGACCAATCACACAGGTGGATTTGATGGAAGGCGGGCTCAAGACCGATTGGCTGGATTCATGAAGGTATAGAAAGTGTAAAATGAAACAGGAGTTTCTGAAGTCCTTGTGTCTGGTTTACTTTTTTGAATGCTAAAATACCTGACACGTACTCAGACTTGGACATGAGTTTTCTTCCTGTTTATTATGGAAATCAATGTCATATTCCCGGTTGGAAAAACGCACGGCTACCAGTTTTAGTGGGATTTACCGACAGGGCTGATATTAACGTAAATAATAAACAGGAAGGAAACTCATTTCCGAGTCTTAAGTATTTTTTATTTTTTCCCCCAAGTCTAAGTATGCTTGTGCTATTTTAGCTTTCGATGTAAATACATATAAAGATAAAAAATAAATAAAAAAAGCAGAAAACATTTTATTAATTAGTCCTCACAAGTGATTTTTTTCACTTCTTCTAAATCTTCAAGACATTTTTTTTTTTAAAGATATATATACTTTCATCTAACCAACAACTAGGCTTCTTTTGTTGGATTGGTATGCAGTCTTAAAATTCATGAATGCCCTGTTTATTTATTTTGTTAACATTACTGCCATGCTATTTTTGTTTGATTAATTTATATTTTCACATTTGCAATAATGCTTCGGTCAAGCTGGCTTACTCGAATATTTTGAAATCGCAAATTATTAATATTCTCGATTTTGCCCACCTACTCCCTTCGGCTGCCCCTCCCGTTGAATCCCATTGGCTGATGGCTCTGGGATCGACCAGCTGTTTCTTGTTTTCCCATAGCGCAATTGGCCCGAGCGACCTGTCAATCAACTGGATTTTGACAGATGACTCCGCCCTCATCACCGCTACCCGAGCGCTGATAGGCTACTGTATCCTTTTGTGAACGCTGATTGGCTGAGGGCGCTGGTTGTCAAGGCTTAGTGCTTCATTCACCATTTTGCGACTGTAGAGTACCCTGGAACCTCAACGGCTGGACTTTTTCTCATTTGCGGAAGAAAAACACTCTTTGCAAAAGCTTTCTCGGGGATTCCGTGGTTTTCTAGGCTTGGCTTTCGCATCGACACCATTTCGACGGCGCTGTAAATATTCACGGGGTGAGTAGAAAGCTTTTATCTGCAGTGCTCTGCCTAACGTTATATATTTAATGCTGTGTTTTGCCTTTACGTCGCGGATCCATCTATAACGTTTCGCTGTCAGTTGTTTCTTTTTTCTTACTGGATTGTGTAAAATGGCGGAGTAAGCTTTTTTATCATACACACACATTGAAAGGGAGGGGTGGAGGTGCACAGACAGGCTAAAAACTTTTTTTCCTGAAAATATTTGTGAGACACAACAGCTACAGCTTCAACAAACTGCTTTCGTGTATTCCTTTACCTTTCAGAGACTGTCACTGCTTATATCCATAGCGTTTTACATAAAGATAAGGCGATTGTTTTGTTAGCTAAACTTGACTATATTATGATCATATACTTTCAGTTGCATTGAGTACATTTCATTCGGATGTTTTCATATTTATAGCCTAAAGGCGCATGTATTTGAGAAGGATTGCCCCCCCCCCCACCTCCTCCTCTTCCTCATCCTCATCCTCATATTTATTAATATTATGGGCAACGTCGCCTTCGATTCAGGAGCCTTAGGGAGACGAGAAACTGCTCTGCGGCCTTGTGTTATGGAGGAGGCCTACACCACTCGACTGTGTCGTAGGTGGTTGCAAGCGTAGAGTAGGGCACTACGACCAATAAAAGCGCTTGACACAGATACGCCGGTGTACTACTCAGCAAAACTTTCGCAAGTCGACGACAGCAGCACCATTGTTGATGGCAAACAGGGCTTTTACTTTGTTTCAGGGCAGTTGTGTTTATTTGGAGACTTGCTGTTGCATGAGAACATTTATTATTGTGCATCTGGCGAGTCATTATGAGATTGAGTTGTTATAATTATTTGAAGGGTCAGTGAGTGCAGTGGGCAGCCCTATGAAGCTAAATGGCTATTTAGTGCATTGCAAATAAGATTGATTTTTTTGTGCCAGTTCAAAACGTTTTACACAGAAATATACACATATATTTTTTAATTTCATAATTTTTTTTGCAGACGTTTCATCCAAATTGACTTGTGTCGCATTAGTATACATTTTACCAGTTCGTACATTTGTCTGGGAATCAACCCCATAACCTTGACGTTGCTCGTGTCGTGCTCTACGGTTTGAGTTTCAAAGTCATTAAAGATATACATTTTCTATAGGAAGCGGGTCGCCACCTTATGGGCGTTGCCATGTTGACATCACGTGACAGTGTGTCATACAGAGTTGACAGTTACTACTACTTATAATGACATTATAAAACATTTAAACGTTGTGTTAACTTAATACAGTGTTTGTAAAATATTGAATATGTTTATTTTATATATGGCACTTTAGAAAGCACATAGCGATGGTGTGTATGAGCATGGAATCCATAGGATGCACTGAGTAAAAAAAAGTGATGTCGGTATAAAATCCAAAACAGTGGTAGTATTCGGATAAAAACTGAGTGCCCTTTTAAATAGAATAGAACCTTTCATTATTTACACTTTGTGTTATCTTATATGCATTGGAATAGTTTAGTGACCCCAAAATTTTACTCCCCTACACGACAAAGCAATAAAAGTCTTAGTAAACTGTTTTATGATATAATTTTCTTACTGGAGGTAATATACTGCATATCTTAGATTTGCATATTGCCTGCAAACTTGTCTTACAGTGCAAATGGCAGTGTGGTTACTGTGGTTTCTGCTCACAAGTATGGGACAGTTTTGCATTGCGGACCTAAAATGGTCTGTTACGTCTTCGTCAATTCTAGCATGCATTGGCTTATCAAAAGAGGTCATTCATGTTCTGAACTTTAACCATAATATATTACCCAGATGGCACACGTACATCTGCAAGATGTCTGTTAAAGATCGCTTCATCTGGAAAGCATCTGCTGTGTGTACAAACATCTGATAGACGTCTTTAAGATGTCAGTTTTACATACATTCTAAATCATAAACATCTTAAAGACATCTTCTAAACGTCTATTTGATGTCTGATATGAAACGTCCTACAGATGTATTGCAGATGAGCAAACACTCTAAAAAATACATCTTGCCGATATAACTGCAGACGTCAAATAGACGTCTCCATGTTGTACGTGTGCTATCAGGGTAGATGCACATCCGTAATTAAATGAAAACCAGTCAGTCATATTTTATATTCATAAAACCTGCATGCAGTTTTTGAGATGTTCAAAGCTTAAATTAATTGTAGTTTGACTACACTGAATTATTTGTAATATGTAGGGTTAGGGCTGCACGATTAATCGATTGCGATTGTCATACGCATTTTGTTAGTAATGCCGGTTCTGTAATCAGCAGTAAATCATCATCACGTGCTTTCAGATGAGCAGCATTTACTACACAGAGCCATAGTTCACTGACAAGTCACGCAAAAAATCGCGATAATGACAGCTGTTTGCATAGCTTGTCAGTGAACTATGGCTCTGTGTAGTAAATGCTGCTCCATCTGAAAACATGTGAAAATACCACATTTAATAACATATTTTTTAACTTCATAACGTCAGTCGAGTGTTTGAAATAAATCCTTCTGTGAGATGATGTGGCTTCTCACACAGAATAAGGCATGCAACATATTTCATAGTATTCTAAGCAGTGATAAAGGCATTGCATTATAAATATACATTATTTAAATGAAAATTATAATAATAATAACTCCGATAAACCATATATAGTCATAATCGTGTGTTTATTAGTCACGTTGAATCAATAAAAGCAGTTTATCCAGCTACCGCTATAGGCATTTCCTGGGTTTCTTCTGTGAGGCGTATTTGGAGTTTCAGCGCGAGAGCGCCCTCTGGCCTTTGGATGGAGATTTACTGCTGATCACAGAACCGTGCTTCACTGAAAGATATGCATGACAATCGCAGCTTCTGTCGAATATTTCAGACTATCGCGAAATCGATTTATCATGCAGCCCTATGTAGGGTGTATATAAACTGGTTTGTAGCAAGTGTATCCAAGTGTCTAAATATATTTATGCAAACATTAATGTTGATAACATATCTGTGGGTTTTAAATGGGCTTTAAACACAATCCACACTGTAAGAAGTTTGGATGGTGAAGAAAAGGGTGTTTTGGTAGGAGGAAAGAATGTGTAAGTAGTAATGTGTAAGGATAGTATTGTACATTGAGATGTTGTAGTGCTGTGACAGGAAGTGAGGACTGTAGGGGTGGATTGCCTCTGTAACGAATGCAAAAAGGTCATTTGAAAGAGCGAGCGAGAGAGAGCCTTAGAGTCACAGAAATACCACTGAACAAGGAATTCCCCCGCCTCCTCTGATCCAGCCAAAAAAACAAAGTGAGTGTGTGACTTGTCTGGGCAAGCATTTTTCTTTGTGTTCTGTCGTTTTCAATTTTTCTGTGTTAAGTTGTGTTATATCCATTATATCCTTTTTAGGGATATGTTACATATTTTCAGACTTATGAAGATGTTTTGATGAGATTAGGCACTAAACTTACAACTTTATTTTGTGCACTAACTTGTTTTTTTTTATTGTATATGCTGTATTCCATACTCCCTTCTCTATATGAGAATTGTAGTGCTGTATAAGAGACTGATCCACCTCATGTGCTGTGTTTCATTGCAGGCTCTAATTTAAGAAGGAAAGGACAGCGCAAACAGGAAGAGGCTTGGACAGGAACAGAAGAAAAAGACAGAGAAGGGGCGGGATGCAAGAGGGAAACAGAGTGGAAGATATTGATAGGCTGGGACTCGCAGGAAATCAGGAGGATTAGAGACTCTCTTAGAGCAAGAAAAGATGAAGCCCATTAAAAAGCAAGAAAGGCGGTCGCCCCCATCCACTCGCGCTAAAGGAGTTAAGAGGAGGACAGCGGATAGTAGCCCACAGGAAGAGAAGAGAGAAACCGAGGAAAAATCCCAAATTTCACCTACATATCCCAAGAGACATTTCTCCTCAAATTCTGACTCATCACAGGAAGGGCCACTGAGAAGAAGCGGGTCTCCGGAAAAGGAGGGCGTCCTCAGTATAGCAGTGGATTTCGGGAAAACGGAGGAATGCCCCGGGAGCTCCATGTCTGGTGGAATACAGAGTGACAGCAACAGTAGCACAACCAGTGCCAGCAATAGCCCCAACCCTTTGTCTAGTCGTAAAACTGCCACTTTTAAAGCCCGTGTGCCCAAGAAGAAGTACACTTCGGAGCACTATGCCGGAAACCATGGCAACTCCAGCACTCCCAGCACACCCCCACAGAGCAGCAGCGGCTCTCATAACGGAAGTGGTGCTAGCCAGGGCCCAGCTGCCTCTGCTGCACACACGGACCTACAAGGTCAAAGCCAGCTGGCTGAGGACAGCATTACTGGGTACAGACACAACAATGTAACTGGGCCTACAGGTAGAACTGCAGGTGAGTGTGGAGGGAGGGATGGGACGAGTGCATCTAGCCCACAGCGTTGCTCCTCAACTGATACAGCCAGCGAACACTCAGCCGACCTAGAAGTGACAGCTTCAAGACATGATTCTCACTCCAACTCCCAAAAGCCACAAGCACATAACACTTCAGCATCCTCACAGGAGAGCCTGTCATCTGGTTTAGCTGGAGTCCTCGCCAAAGGTCTCAAAAATCAGAGAGTTCTGGCCCGACAGGGTCCCAGATTAGGGGAAGGCTGGCCTCACGATCGGGGCCGGGAAATGTCTGGAGTGTTTCGCACTGGAGTTGTGCGGAGAGTTAGCGAGGAGCATGGGATTGTGGAGGTGCAGCTGAATGGAGAAAAGACCATATGCAAGTACCCATTTAGAGTGGCTACTGATTCTGTTGACCTTATTCTAGATGCGTCACCTCCTGGTGTGGCCCCGGTGGCTATAGGCACACGAGTCTGCGTCCCCTTTGGAGGAGGTGACGAGGGCAGTGAGGGAGCGCAACAGTGGTACAGAGAAGGTATAGTCACTCAAGTAGATCCACACCCAGCTGTGTCTTTCCCATATCGTGTTCAACTACGGGAAGATTTATCTGATGAGAGGAGAGGTGTAGAGGACGATGGAAGGGCTCAGGCCATTTGGGTCTCACAACAAAATCTCCGCCTCCTGGTTCCTCCTTGGGACCTAGAGCCACCCCAGCCAGCAGAGTCTGGGATTGATGGTAGGAGGGTACGAGAACGAGAGTGGGAGGAAAGAGAGGACATGGAAGTGGAGCAGGAGGTGGTTCAACTGACTAGACCAACATTTGTTCAGAGCTTGTTGCATCCTGTGACTGTACCTTTCACCTCACCCCATTCTTCGTCTTCTGCCGTTAACCCTGCCATCACATCTGTACTCAGTGTAGCCCCAAACAGAGACTGGGAACACCACAGAGGGAAAGACCAGGAAAGAGAGTTGCATAGGCACTTAGAGAGAGAAAGGGAACGAGATAGGGAGAGGGAGAGGCAAAAGCATCATCTTCTTCATTCATCCACCCCAGATGGGGTAGACTTGGAAGTCAGTTGTCTTAGCCAGCTAAGGGATGGTGGCATTACTGCCATGGGAAGCAAAGCTCTGGGGGCTCCTTCTCAGCATCGGCCCATTCTTTCTAAACCAAACTACCTCAGCCCTCACCTTTCTGTGGTGAGAGGGCTCAGCACGGCGATTGCACCCCATCTGCCCCTTGCTCCTCACCCAAATCACCCCCCTATGCTCCTGGGCCTGGATTCAGCCACAGGTGCGGCAGTCATCTCCTCCACATCCCAGCTTCCTCCCATGCCCCGAAGCTCTTCTCAAGGCTCCCTGGACAAGACCCCTAGCTCCAACTCACATGGTGCGTCAGGGGGTGGCAATGGATCCTCGTCCTCTTCGTCACGTTCCCGCACACCCCTCACAGCCGCTCAACAGAAGTACAAGAAGGGCGATGTGGTGTGCACCCCTACAGGCATCCGCAAAAAGTTCAATGGCAAGCAGTGGCGCAGACTGTGCTCACGTGAAGGCTGCTCGAAGGAGTCGCAGAGGCGCGGCTACTGCTCGCGGCATCTGTCCATGCGCACCAAAGAGATGGAAGCCGGAGGCGGGGTTGGCCGAGACAGGAGTGGTGCCAGTAGCACGGGCACTCTCACACCTGACCTTCGTTTAGGTGGACGCACCAGCAGCGAGTATGACTGGGATGACAACTCACGAGACAGCAGTGAAGCAAGCAGCCGTGGCGGGGACTCGCGACCACGTCTGGTGATGACTTCTCTTATACCACATGAACTGCCACGTGACATGTCCCGCTTTGACTTTGATGAGTGCGAGGCTGCAAATATGCTGGTCTCACTTGGCAGCTCACGCTCATGCACGCCCTCATTCTCACCTGTATCCAATCAGTCACCATTCTCACCTGCGCCGTCCCCCTCACCCACACTATTTGGCTTCCGCCCAGCTAATTTCAGCCCCATCACAGCACCTCTGACCCCTCGCCGCCCTCGCCATCTCAGTGGCACGAAAATTCCTGGCACTCCCAGCACAGAACGTGAGCGCCACATCTCTGGCATCATGCCAACTTTTCAGACCAACCTGACATTCACTGTACCCATGAGTCCCAGTAAACGTAAGCTGGATGCCCCACTACCCCCGCTGCCCAGTGCATCAGACTATGTGAAATCTGATCCTCAGCTAAATGACCCCAGCCTCAGCCTCAACGCAGTAGCATTCAGGGTTCTGTCCCCCCAAAGCCAGCCTACCACCCCCTCATCTCTCTCATTCCCTCGACAGAGGAGCGTCACAAGTCGACCCTCATCCTCTGCCGCTTCCACTCCACCCCCTATGCTGGTTTCTCCCACACCACCCTCACCCCTGCCACAGGATCCCAGCTCACGTCGTATTGTTCCCCTACGCGATTCACCTGTCATTGTTCGTAACCCCGATGTACCACTGGCAAAATTCAGCGATGGTCCCCTGAGCCGTAGAGGAAGCTCACGCTCTAGGGAGCACAGCCAGCCCCCTCACCATGCCATGGGCCTCCAGGCCCCTGTGCCCATCAATGGCGCCGCCACCAACGGAGCAGTTCTCCTTCGCAATCCTGCTCCCACCTTAGTCCTGGTGACTTCCTCTCAGTCATTGACACCTGTGGCTCCTGGACATCCCGCCCATTCAAACTCTGCCACTTTGAATGTGTCCACTTCTAATGCAACCATTGGACCTGCCCTTGCACTATGTGGCTCAAGAGGGAAAGAGCAAGAGAGGAAGTCAGGTAGGCCTGCAGATGCGGGTGGTGCTCTCCCACAGCCTGTGGCTTGCCATCCTTCACCCACTGCTCTGTTGCCCCTCATCCTGCCAGCCGAGTCCCCTCACCCTGCTCCTCGCAAAGACATCATCATGGGACGACCTGGCACTGGTAAGAGACATGAAAGATAAATAAAACCAATTACAACACTTACATTTGTAAATTATTGATTACCATAGCCACTCACAGTCTAAAGTATGTAAAGAAATTAAAAAAATGTGAGCATGCCAACTTTTTATTATTTGTACTCTACGATTCAAAAGTTTAGGGCATAATAGGGTATAATTAGTATGATTTATAAAAAAAAAAAAAATAATAATATTTTTATTGATCAAGGATGCATTAAATGAATCATTATCTCTGAAAAAGATTCTCACGTTTCAGAGTAAATCTCAAAATGTCACAAGTTATGCTTTGATTTCCCAAGGTAACAAAGTCAATTTGAATATTTAATTATTAAAAATGTAGTACCAAATTCTTCCACTGCCAAATTATGTAGGCAGTTCTATTCACATAAATTTTATTCAAATTAATTAATTTGTTATAGTTCGTTTTTACGAAAGAGAAAATATATATTTTTTTCTGGATTAGTTTGTGCTGGCCAGAATATGTTGTTGACAAACTGCAAAAATAAGGGGGGCTCAGAGTGACTTTGGTATGCTGGTCAGCAGCAGGTGTGTTTGGGTGTGTGTAGTGAAGAATGCACTGTGCTTTCAGGGTCAGTGTTTCTTTAGACAGTTGCAGCATGTCTGAAATGATACACAGGAACTTGCCCAGACATGCACGGCTAGAGGGTGATTGGACCGCCCTGATTCTAATGAGTACTTAATCTGAGATTCACAGTTCACTGGAATGACAGATGCCTAGGACAGTTACACACTTTCTTTGTTTTTACCAATCACCAATATACAGATATACAGTATGTATATGAATGGCTTTCATTCAGGTTCAGTCTGACACAGAAAGGTGCTTTTTCACCAGTTCCCTCTTAAGAGAATAGAGAGGCTGTAGGTTTTGCGAAACAGTTGTGTGTATATATAAAAGGTTTGTCTGTTTCTTCATTTAGTTTGGACCAACGTGGAGCCCCGCTCTGTGCCAGTGTTTGCGTGGCATTCGTTGGTTCCTTTTCTGGAGACCAACCAAACAAAAATGTGCATGCAGCCTGCAGATGGCCAGACACTTGTAAATCAGGGCAAAGGTAACATTTGGTAGAAAAAAACTAAACACTATAATTTGACGTTGCAACATTTTCCTGTATAAAACTGCATAGAATACACACAAAATCACATTCAGAATATATGTTTTCAGCTGATGTTTTGAAACTGAATAAACTTGCAGAACCTCGCTGTGGAGTTGCCCTTGTGACTGAGGGACCTACTGACCATCCAGCACCACAGAGAGGTTCCCCGTCTTGCCCCCCTCCTACTGCTGAAGACCCACCTGTGGAGAGAGGAGGAGGTGACAGTGAGACCGAGAGTGATGCTGATGATCTGTAAATATCTGTTTGCATCTCACCTCTTGACAATAAAAGCAAACATTAAGATTACAATATTTTCAAAAAATTGGTTCATAATGAAATATAATTTACACATATTATGAGAAAAATGTTTTATTAAAAAGTTTTTTACTTTTTTCTGGTTACTGTTTTTGATGCAATTCTCTCTTCTTCCTTTTTTTTTTTTTTTTTTTTTTTTTATTATTTTTTTTTTTTTTTTTTTTTTTTTTTTTTCAACCTTCCTTGGGTTTTTGGGGGCCTTAACATATTAACATATGGAGACCAACCAAACAAAAATGTGCATGCAGCCTGCAGATGGCCAGACACTTGTAAATCAGGGCAAAGGTAACATTTGGTAGAAAAAAACTAAACACTATAATTTGACGTTGCAACATTTTCCTGTATAAAACTGCATAGAATACACACAAAATCACATTCAGAATATATGTTTTCAGCTGATGTTTTGAAACTGAATAAACTTGCAGAACCTCGCTGTGGAGTTGCCCTTGTGACTGAGGGACCTACTGACCATCCAGCACCACAGAGAGGTTCCCCGTCTTGCCCCCCTCCTACTGCTGAAGACCCACCTGTGGAGAGAGGAGGAGGTGACAGTGAGACCGAGAGTGATGCTGATGATCTGTAAATATCTGTTTGCATCTCACCTCTTGACAATAAAAGCAAACATTAAGATTACAATATTTTCAAAAAATTGGTTCATAATGAAATATAATTTACACATATTATGAGAAAAATGTTTTATTAAAAAGTTTTTTACTTTTTTCTGGTTACTGTTTTTGATGCAATTCTCTCTTCTTCCTTTTTTTTTTTTTTTTTTTTATTTAATAATTTTTTATTTTATTTTTTTTTAGTTTTTTTCCAGCTCAAGATACTGCTCCATCCATCAGCCCAGTGAAAAGGCGCACACAATCTCTCAGTGCACTCCCAAAAGAAGGTGACAAGAAGGTACATTTCAGTTTCCTAGTCAGCTGCGATAGTGAAATACAGCAAGAAATTTTGTCAGTTGCTTGGTTTCCTTTGAGTAGCACCGGACAGTCCCGCGCACTCGCTTTTAGTGAGAGCAGAAAAATTACCCTGGAAACTTGTCAAAGGTTTCAGGCTACAATCATTAAGCATTGCAATCATTAATTTCCCTTATTATCTTTTGTTAAAAGTGCTATAAAAATGTACACTCATAATTTCTCCTCTCTCTCAAACCACAAAGAGGGAAAAGGACCACATCAGGCGGCCAATGAACGCATTTATGATCTTTAGTAAGCGGCACCGTGCCCTGGTTCACCAGCGGCACCCCAACCAGGACAACCGTACTGTCAGTAAAATACTGGGTGAGTGGTGGTACGCGCTGGGACCCAAAGAGAAGCAGAAGTATCATGATCTTGCCTTCCAGGTACAGTCCTTCTTGTGAAATATTATGAAATACTGCATAAGAGGAAGATGTCATACCAATCTGTTGTCTTTCCTTTGAAATTAAGACATAACGTGAAGTTAAAACGTGGTTTTGCATTTGAATTAGTGATAGACTGATATCAGTTTTACAGTGGTCGATATACAGTATGTACTGTAGATGCAAATATCTGGAAAGCAGGGTGGTTGATGGCCAATTTAATGCCAATATGCACTACTATTCAAATTTTTTTAAAAATGTTTTTAAAACATTACATTCGTGCTCTCTTATGTTAATCAAGGTTGCATTTGTTTGATCAAAAATACACAAAAACAGTAATATTGTGAAATATTATTACAATTGAAACAACTGTTTTCTATTTGGATGTATTTTAAACTATAATTTATTCCTGTGATGCAAAGCTGAATTTTCAGCATCATTACTCCAGCCTTTAGTGTCACACGATCCTTCAGAAATCATTCTAATATGCTGATTTGGTGCTCAACAAATATTTCTTATTATTATCAATGTTAAAAAACTGTTATGCTGCTTAATAATTTTGTGTCAACAATAGGCGCGTTTCCATTACAGATTTGCGCAAAACTTTGGCGATATTTTATAAATGTAGATTAAAAAAAAGTGAAATGACGGCGTTTCCATTAACCAATGTTATGCGACTAAAACGTAACCTTTTGCCTCTCGCGATAAGTCATGGCAACGGATTTTGGCTATATTTATTCGAAGGAGGCATATGCGTGTATCTTTACAGAAGCAGCACAGAGAGCCGCTTCAGAAACGTGCGTGGCACGGCTGGAATAATCACAAGCATTGACTAGAGTGGCTGCAATCAGCTTCAGTGGCTGTATCAGAATCACACTGCACCGCAGACGTGTGCAGTGTAAATGATCTAAGCATTAATGGTAGGGAAAACCCCTTATACTGGAGAGCGGCCACGTATTAAGTGTTTCTTGGAGGTTATAGTACATTGAAGAATGATCATGTGACTTTTTACATACGCCATGTGACCTGTAAATGCGAAAAAGCTGTTTCCATTGCAGTTTTGTGAATTAATCCTTTTTACGCATTGCCTGAAAAACCACCTCATGCGAGTTTAAAAACTTTTTTGCGATATATGGGCGTTTTTGCGAAATTGACGCATTTCCATTAGGCGTATTTTCAATTCGCAATTTCAATTTGTGCAATCTGAAGGGTAATGGAAACGCGCCTAGCGATACATTTTTAGTCAGTTCAGAAGAACAGCATTTATTTGAAATAGAAATCTAGCTAAATAAATCACTTACTGTCATTTTGGATGAATTTAATGCATAATGAATAAAGTTTTGCTAAATATATAAATTTCTTTAAAAAAAATATCTGACCACAAACTTTTAAACGGTAATATAATGTAGTGAAGTGTAATCTAAATTAATCATTCATAATTTAATAATACGACATAGTGATTATCATTGATTATTTAAATTATCATAGATTAAAAAATGTGCAATTACATTCATGTAAAAATATTAGAAAGCAAAATATGTGCGTGATCCAAGTGTTGCACAGTTATTATTTATTAAGCCTGTTACTTTATTAGTAACTTAGAAGTTTATTCTTGTCTTACTCTTGTTGTCTTTTAGGTGAAGGAGGCTCATTTCCGGGCTCACCCTGATTGGAAATGGTGTAACAAGGACAGAAGGAAGTCCCTGTCTGAGGGCCGGGGAACTCCAGGGGCCAAAGAAGCTCACGAGCATAGCGTGTCTGAAAGCACAGGTCCGTGTGGGAGTTTGTTTATATGCGTGGGCGTTTGTCGATCTTGTGAAACTATGAGTGCATAGTAGTGTGAAACACAACTGATGTTGAATTAACCTTCTTTGTCTCCTCAGAGGCCCATTCCACATCTCAGGGGGCCGTCCACAAAGGAGCAGGGCCCAGCTGGACTTCACCTCGGTCTGACGGTCACGGAGGATCAATGGGAGGGCAGCTTCAACGGCCTCGCGCCTTTTCCCAGAGTGCTGTGCATCTGGAGAGCAGGGAGAAGGAGAGAGCACTGGAAAGTGCGGGACTGTTTCATCCCCGTCGCCCTGCTCACCCTCGACGACCGAGTGAGGATGTGACCAGTGATGAAGAGCCTATGGTGATCTGTGAAGAGGGGGATGATGATGTCTTAGGTAAATTACGTGCATCAGCAGCAAAAGTAAGCTATTTTCTGTGAATGTGCGACTTTTGATTGAAATAACTGGAGGAATAACAAAGTGCAGTAAATGGTAAAACTATTTGCACTACAAACCAATTTGTTTATAATACATTAAAATACAGGTTCGCAATATCAAGCCGCTGTTTTGTACAGCTACAAATAACTAGAAGTGAATGACATGGAAATTCTTGCACATTCAAGTAACAAATTGCTGTATGTTTAAAATAAGATGGATACATCTTTGTCAATATGATACCTAGCAGCAATCCATATCACCCTAGCAACCACCTGCAATGCCCTAGCAATAGGGGTGTAACGATTCACTCGTTTTCTCGATGCATCGATTACAAACCCTGATGATGCAATGCATCGATTTTGAAACATGGATTTTTGAATCGTGAATCGTCGATTTCGGACAGTAATCGATTTAAAACGCTAAGAATCGAATGAATCGCGATTTCTATAGCGATTCAATGCTTTCAAAATACATACACATTAAATTACTACAAGCAGGAATTAAAAATCAATTAAACCTTGAACAGTGTTCGTGCCTTCGCATCTCTCCTTCACGCGCTCCACTATTTACCTCCGGAGACTGTCACAGGATTGCGCTCGCGCTCCGTTCGTCTCACGGACACATTTTTTGAGCAGCTGATGTGTGAGCTCTCCTAAGTACTCGTGGCCAGTAATGCTAAAGTGAAGTAGTTTTGCTTTTCTGTAGTTTTTCAATGGCTCTCGCCTCTCGGTCATACCGACGACATTACCTGAGCACTGTCGAAGGCTGCGCATTTATTGCATAGACGGAGCAAAAATGTAAGTGTCTAAAGCATATACGCCCAGTTCCATTGAATGATAAATGTGTTTTAACAATGTCGTTGAACCGAATGTACGAAGAAAACTGTTAAAATAACCACAGCATTAACAACAACCTTGAAATAAGAGCGCAAGTTTATCTGATAATCAGATGCATGAAAGTAGCGTTCGTTGCTATAGCAAACAGACATCGGGCGCGTTTTCTTTCAGGATCGTCATTCGCCGATGGAGAGGAAAAGTTAAATACTATAGCATTTTATTTTATGAAAATGAGATAAAGAAGTTTTCGCACTGAAAGAGAAGTGATCTCGTACTCATAGATGTGCCAGGCTATATCTGCAGCTAATCTGAATAAAAAGCGAAATCACCTGAAACGTTAAGACAATAAACACAATAAATTAATACAATTTATGAATGATGCAGTGCTAATTGACATATAATTTATTACAGTAAGGAAACTATAAAGTATATGTTCTACCTAATTCTTTGCAGAAAATTGAAATATTTTTTGTAGTATATAAAACAATCATAAAATTGCCATTAGGAAAAAATTATAGATTACAAATGATTGATTATTGTCCACCAGTGTATTTGATTTCTTATAGCAAATTCAAAGTAAGAAGATAAGAAAATAATTCCTTGTAAAAAAAAAAAAAATTATAATAATAATACATACATACTGTACATAAAATTATTGTATTTGACATTTCTATCACTTCTGAAATGATGGCTACGCCCCTGGCGTGACAAAATGTTAGCCTATACATAATACTTTTGAAGCTCTTTTTAAAAATCGTGACTTACATCATTTTTTACATACGCCATGTCATGCCATAGCATCATTAAACTAGCATCTAACAATGGACAAAAGTGTTTTTTCTCTAACCCATGGTTCTCTAATCATAAAGGCTGCTGTGTAATTTGCCCCCAGACTAAGAATTTAAAGAATTTAGG
Organism: Sinocyclocheilus grahami; assembly: GCF_001515645.1. Taxonomy (NCBI): domain Eukaryota; kingdom Metazoa; phylum Chordata; class Actinopteri; order Cypriniformes; family Cyprinidae; genus Sinocyclocheilus; species Sinocyclocheilus grahami. The sequence goes on from NW_015505677.1 coordinate 589,991, forward strand.
GGAAACATTTAAATAATCCTGTGAATGCACTTAAAGAATGCAGAATCGAATCGAACCGAAACGAATTGAATCGAATCGAATCATTCTGAATCATTCTTGAATCTAATCGAAAACCTGTGAATCGTGAATCGAATCGATTCGCTGTCTACCCAAAGATTCACAGCCCTACCTAGCAACCATCCAGAACTCCTTAGCATCATTGTGGCATATTTTGCATATGCAAGCACCACTCATAGTTTCTTCAGAAATGTTTAACTTTTTAACTAATGATCTGTCAAGCATTAAATATTGTATTAATGTTAGTTAATGTAAGTAAAGTGTTGCCACGAGAAAATCTGTTGGAAACCTAGGGTCCTATACAAAAAAAAAAAAAATCCATGTTTTCCGTTCTAATTTTTCTGGATTCAGATTTTTTTTTAAATATGGATTCTATGGATAAAAATTGATAATTTTTTTTCAATAGAGTCCTATAAAATGTGTTTTATTTTTCCCAAATTCTGTTTTCCTTTTTTTAATTTTCCTGGATTATGTTTTTAATGATTTAATTACATTTTAATAATCAAAAAGGATACCTAATCGATTGAATTCATAACGATTTTACAACTTAATAGTTGAGCAGTTTAATGTTTCTGGATTCTGTGTTTTACAAATGTATTATCAAAAACACTGGTAGTCAAATGAACATGTAAAACTAACAATTTAATGAATTTTGAAATTTGAACCGTTCCTTTCATTTTGTTGGCAAAAGAATTGCCGCACAAAAGAGGTTGAATGTCCTCCTATAGTATGACGGCAGATGCTGAAAACACAAGCGTCACACATGCTTGAGTGTGGTAGATGAAACTGCACCACTCATTTACGCAGACACGCAGAACATGCAGACTTCATATTTAAATAGCGGTCTTTTTGTGGTTTAATATTCACAGACACTAGTTCATATCGAGATTTTTGTACAGCCCTACTTTTGATTTATTGATCCAAATTTAATCAAATTCTGTGACATTATATGGTAAATTTTTATTTTTATGACTGGATTCTGTGATTCCATTTGTGTTTCCTGCATTGTAGGCAACACGAGACCCCAAAACCCCCTGATCTGTAGATAATGCTGTTATACGTGGAACGTACCCACCATCAGAAAATGATTATCTTTCAGCGATTCGGTTTTGATGTTGCAAGTGTTTTGTGTTCCATTCTCATTTTCTCATTATTAGTCAGTCCTGACTGATTCTTGAGCCTGTGTCTCCCACGAGCTCTGTGCTCTCTGATGCACCACCACCATCCAAACATCATTAATTCATTTTGGAAAGGCAAAATCTCCTCACTGCTCAGAGCTCTCAGTCCCATGAGTGTGAGATTTGCAAGCCCTGGTCTCACAGCTAACGTGTGATTCCTCCACAGAGGACTCGTTAGCAGACGGCTCCATTGACTTGAAGTGTAAAGAGAGAGTGACAGACAGCGATGATGAAAACGAGCATGCAGATGAAGCTGACAGCAAGGTAACACTTAATACATCACATGGGTAGTTGGCATGACATGTCATGCAATGTGTCCCACAGTGCATCAGTTGTTGTTCAGTTATTGATTTAAGAAAAAAAAAAAGAATAAACATTTTGTGCTACATGCAAATTCCAAATTCCTTTGGAAATCTGATTAAAATGGTGACAAAAACACACTTTCCCAGTATACAAGTTATAAAATCTTGATGTTTTAAAAATGTCAGTGTTATTCACCTGAGGGAATAACACTCACTCTTGTGGGAAGTCAATGTTTATATTTTATTGATGAAAGGACCATAGAGCTCTTTGTTAATAAATATGCTTTAAATTACATAAGCCTCATTACCATAGCAACAGAAATGATATTTGCTCTGGCTTATAAAACCAGATTATTTCAGCATCTGTGTGTTTGGTTGTCTGGCATGTAACTATTATTTCTTCAGGATTTTCTTGTGAGGTTTTCCACGCCAATGGATATACCCACAAGGCAGCAGATGTCTCTGAGCGTTCCTTCTCTTAGATGGTTTACTGACCAAATTGTTTGCCTTAAAGGGATATTTCACCCAAAATTCTGTCATTATTTATTCTCTCTCATGTCATTCCAAACCTAGTGACATTGAAATACTCTTAAAGCTTTTATCAGTATTTTGGATTAGTTTTTATTTTTATATATTCCATTTTAATTTTAAAGTAATTTTGTTGTTTTTGTCATGTATATTTTTTTTAATGTCTATATAGTTTACATTTATAATTTTTTTTTTACATCAAGTAAAACTAATTAATTTTTATTTCAGTTGATGTTTATTTTATTTCAAGTAGCAAATACTTTTTTATGGTTTTAGTTTAGTTGACTGTAATAACCCTCTCACGATGATCTTCTTCTCTTCAGCGCACCTTCCAACCAGTCCATTCCTCTTTGGGGTTGTCTCCAACTGTCAACAAAGATGACAAAGAACGGCATGAAAAGAACCTGGAGAAGAAGGAGAAGAGACGGATGGGTGGCGCAGAGCTGGATAGTGGGGGGCCCAAAGAAGGGAAAGGAGGAGGTAGAGGAGGGCAGGTTCCGTTCCATGTTAATTCGGCCTCCATTACTGGTATAAATGCCACTTTGCCGCATGAAGCCAGGAAGTACCCTTCGCAAGGCACTGTCAGGATGGCCCCCACCGTAGTGACCAATGTTGTTCGTCCCATCACCAGCACCCCTATCTCCATCGCCAGCAAGCCAGTTGATGGGGGTGTGGCTGTTGGGACCGTACCTCCAGACGGGAAGCCCAAGCTACTGATCGGTGCCGGCGGAGCAGGAGGAGGTGGGTACTTTCCCTCCTCTTCCCCCAAACCTAATGGGCAAGGAAGCTTAGTTACTGGCCTAGTCCTGGGAGGAGCCTTCCCAAACCAACCCACCGTTCAGCTCATCACCCCAACCCAACCTACTCCATGCAACGGAGCCCCTAATAGCAGTGCAGTACCCCTTCCCCTGCTTCATCACCAGTTCCTCCCAGCCGCCTCCATTACGCCCCCTAGTGGTGGGAAACCTGTAACACAGGTTCAGTACATCCTTCCAACTCTTCATGCAACTGCCAATCCCAACAGTCCCTCCTCCCAGCAGACCCAGCAGGCCTCCAACATCCTTACCTTGCCCAGTGCCGCACCCACCCAATTGACCCTGGCCAATGGTGTACATTTAGGGTCGGGGCAAGGAATAAGATATGCTTCCGTTCCAGCAGTGGGAGGAGTCAGCCCGGGAGGTGGAGGTGAGATTTAGGGCAGTTAAATTGTGGTGAAGTAATCAGACACGCGTTTAAAAAAATTTTCAGGCCTGTAAAAAATTATGGAAATTAATCAAATATTAAAATTCATGCATATTTTTTATAGTAAGTAATGTACATTAATTTTAAGTTAATCTTCTTTCAATTACTTGATCAGTGTAAACTACCATTCGGAAGTTTGGGGTCAGTAAGATTTTTTATTTTTTTTTCATTTATTTGATAAAAATGTTTAAATGATAATAAATTGATTAAAACAGTAACATTCAGAAATACTACATCATAAAATAAATGTGTTTTATTTGAATATATTGTAAAATGTAAATGATTTCTGTGATAAAATCACATTAGAAGTCATTGTAATATGCTGAGTTGGTGCTCAAAAACATGTCTTCTTATCATTGTTAAAAAAAGTAAGAACAGCATTTTTATTAAATAGGAGCCTTTTGTAACATTATACATTTATTTAACTTTGTTCAATTGAATGTGTCATTGCGGAATAAAAGTGTTATTATTATATTAGTATTAAAAGTAATGTTGACATCTAATCTGAAATTAATAAATTTTTTACTACTTAATTTTTCTAAAAAGAAAATTGCATTTTGTATAAAACAAGCCCAATATTTGATGTATGAGTGAATTGGTTCTTTTCAATGACTCGAACCACTTCACAAATGACTTATTCATGAAAAAGTCAGGGAAATTATTTTTAAAACATATGGGTACCCTGTAAATTATTCAATGTGTCCTCATCCAAGGGAATGTGAGCTTTATTGATGCTTTTCAGCATACTTAATAAAGTTTCCCAAGCTTACAAGAATCAGGATTATGCACACAGCGTTGGGAAAATTAGTTTATCAAGTCTTTTCTCGGTCTCTACTATATCAGTCCATTTCATCTCTTTGCACAGTTCAAGCACAGTCCCCAGTCTTCCAGAGCAAGATGTTGGTTCCCATGGCAACCGTCGGAACAGGATCTACACCTCCGCAGCCAATTTCCCTGGTGGGTCCACCCCTTCCTGTTCAAAATGGCACTCAACCAGGAAGTAAGGTAGATTGACTTGAGTTACTATCACGCTACATGAACAAGAAGCATTTATTGTCTTTGCAACAGATGTGTTGGATTCATGCCCTTCTTTGCTTTCCAGGTCATTCAGATTGCACCAATGCCTGTGGTCCAAACAAATGTTCATCCTGGAGGATCAGTGCATACCGGCAGTTCATTTCCTGTCTCTATGCCAACCGCGACTGTCATGGCCCCTGGGCCCACACCTCCACAGACGGTGCTCTTGACACCACCACCTACAAGGTACTTTACTGCCCACTGTCTCTTTAAAGCTGCAGCTAGACATCAGGGGCCAGTTGCATAAAAGGCTTAGACTAGTCTTACAAGTTAGTCATCAAAAATTTTTTCTTTAAGACTGGTCATATGTATTTAATTCTGTTACATTAAAACGTAGATTAGTCTATGTTGAAGTAAGAAAATAAGACTGAAAATAAGACACTGTCTTAACACAGAGGCTAAGTTTATGCGACTGGCCCCTGAGCATTGAAATATAACACAGTCTAACCCATTAGTGACTGAAGTAGGACATGTTACATCTTACATTTGATTTACCTATTACAATAGTCCCTTTACAGTTATTACTGCTATAATAAAAATACACTTTATATGTAAGTTTAAAATTCTACAAAAGACACATTTAATCTCCTAAAACACATTTTTTAAATGTATATTTTACTCAGAATTATTGTGTTCCTATTCGATTGTGCTTCTTCTGTTTAGCGTGCATGCTTGTTGCTCTCGCGTGCCTCGCCCACTCCTGACAGCAAAATGGATATGTTTGCATGACTTTCTAACATTTACAGATGAAAAATATACCTGTGACATGTCAGTTATGCACTGAGGAAAACACAGCGTCTCAAATGCATTAAACAGCACAGATATATTGGCTGTTTGTCATGGTGGATCGATTCGATCCATGATCGACATTAAGGTCTGCTTAAGAATAAGCGTGCACAAATTAGTGAGATTGTGTGAATTAAATTTGTCGTTAATGGAACCGCTCTGTGTCTAAAACTAAACTAAAACTGGTGTAAAAACAAACACTTTCATACCAATCTACCAATCGTTTATCCTCTGATTTTAGTAGTTAAGAGTTAGGAGTTTGTTTCTTTGACCGGAGTGTTAAGAAAGATCCAGGTACATGTCTGTCTTGGATAAGTCACTGTGACTCAAACCTAACTCTGCTGTGTTTTTGTTGCTCAGGATCACATATGTCCAGTCAACTCCTGGAGTTGCGGCTCCTTTGCCATTGGGTTCAACACCTGCAGTCTCTTCCACCCAGCAGGCCTTGTCACCTTCGGGTCCATCTTTTTTGCAATCACAGGTGGCTACCCTTGGCTTTACTGCAATTGCCCCAGCCGGTCAGGCCTTGGTTCAACCTATTGTTGCAAGTGAGTGTTATGACTGACAGTTCTTTAAACCACCAACACATTTAACACTGCATGACAAACATCATCAAATTTCTACCGTAGGTCAGCCACCCCTCCTGGCTCCATGTCCGCCCCCGAGCGGATTGTCACAACCAGCACAAACCTCGACGGCCACCCGTCAACTAGTGACTGCCATTTACCCCAGTGTCAGCTTAGCTGGAGGAGTTGTGTCAGTGACAGCTGTGCCACAAAGCACAGCAACATCCACATCAGTTCCAGCATCATCCTTAGCACCTCAAGCTAAGACCTTCTCAGCCACGGCTGCGCAACCACACACGCAGACAGATGCGCAGCTGCAGTCTCAGGTAAAGATGCACATGGAAAACGAGAGAGGACTAGAATCTAGGAAGGAGATGGAGACACAGAGAGACCTGGTGGTGTCAAAGGATGGACATCAGACGCCACCTAGTGGTTTGGAGGAATCGGTGCAACACACACATAAAGGTAAATGTAACCTCATAAACTGTACAATAGTAAATTTGGTTACACTTTATTTTAAGGTGTGTCCTTGTTACAGTGAAATTATACATTCAAGAAAAGAATAATAATTAATTACTTCTACTTACTATAAGGTCAGGGTTAGGAATAGGGTTTGGTTTAGGGTTAGTTGCAAAGAAAGTACATGTAACTAGTGTAACAAGAACTCTGTAAAGTGTTATATCTATCTCATATTTATATATATATATATATATATATATATATATATATATACAGACACACACACACACACACACACATGCAAATGCTTATTTAAAAAATCTCAAAATCTCAAAAATGTAAACATTGTATTTATATATTTAATATTACATATATAATGTTTACATTTTGGGGTCAGTGAGATTTTTTAAATAAGCATTTGCATTACAGAATGTGCTTGCAGTCCCTCAAAAGGACACACATGCAAATGCTTATTTAAAAAATCTCACTGACCCCAAAATGTAAACATTGTATTTATATATTTAATATTACATATATAATGTTTACATTTTGGGGTCAGTGAGATTTTTTAAATAAGCATTTGCATTACAGAATGTGCTTGCAGTCCCTCAAAAGTCACGTTCAAAATGTTCTATAGGTCAGCATTGTGAAGGGAAGGAGGATGGAAAGAAAGGGAGCAAAATGGAACGAGAGTCTGAGAGAGACGTAGGAGGGGGCCCGTCTCAAACAGAGAGAGTTGAGAGAGCAAGAGCTATGGAAGGGGAGACAGAGACTCAAGCTGAGACCATCAGCAAAGACGAACAGTGTCGAGAGGTAAGATGCTTTTCTAAGTTATGCAATCCAACTTTTCTAAATTCACTAAATTTGCTAAATGAAGTTAGGAGACTATTAATCACTTTTTATTTTTTCTTTCAGGCAAGACGCAGGGAAGCTTCTGTTTTGGACCCCCCACCACCCCCTTTGCAGACTGACCCTCCTTCTGCTAAAAAGACCAAGTTCCGCCCACCTCCACTGAAAAATACTACTGATGCTGGCGACAAGTGAGTGGCATGACCCAAGATCAGTCAAAAGCAGTTTTAGTATATCATTAACATACTATTATGATATGTATTATTCTTTTGAATTAGCTTTTATTTCTATATGTTCTGTTTTATTAGTTTTGTTTTCATTTTTTATAGCTTTAATGTATTTTTAGTTTTAGTAATTGTAGCGCTTCAACTTCAACTTGTTTTTCACTTAGGTGCCAAGGCAACATTTCTCACTTTCATTCTAATTTAAAATGTAAAAAGAAGACATTTTAATTTATAAACCGAAACTTTATTTCATTGTTTTATATATATATATATAGCATATATTATTTTAAAAAATGTTGTAATAAGCCAATGACATGAAGATTATAACTGTATCAACAGGTAGCCAAAAAACATAATATGTGCATGTATGCAGGTGCATTATATTCTTGGCCAGTGCATTGTAAGTGTGTGGTCAAGGTTATATACTTAATATCCTTGCTTTACTGGAAAATGAACACATCATAGTTTTCAAGGTGCTGGCAATAGACCTTTAAATATATTTGACATCAAACCAGATGTAATATTATTCCGTTAGCTAGCTACAGTTTACTAACTTCACTTCAAGATTCTCTTCAAACATTTGCTTGGCCATGATGACAGTATTTGACCTGGAAGGAAAAACTGACTGTAGTGCACATTTATGCCTATATATTGTAACATTTGATTGTAGAGCTCGTTTATCTTTCAGGCCTTATTCTTTTGCATTTACACCAAATTGGTCGTCATTGGTTAAACACATCCCTCCATTTCTTCTTGCATCTTTCTGCTCACATCATTTACATTATTTCTCTGCTGATATGCCAATTATTTATTTTAGTAACAACTATATTTGCTCTTTCACAGGGCGCTGTTTGGCTCCTCTTTTGAAGAGCGTCTTAAAGAGCTGCCGGAGTTCAAGCCTGAAGATGTGCAGCCCTCTCCCAATCTACAGAGTCTAGCAACTTCCCCTAGAGCCATACTGGGCAGCTACCGCAAGAAGAGGAGGAACTCTACAGGTGAGAGAAGATGATAAATATAATGAGAAATAGTAGTTTAATATACCACATTTCCTCATAAAATCTATATTTACATTCATGCGTTTAGCAGATGCTTTTATCCAAAGTGACTTACAAAAGCAATTTTTCAAAGAGCCAACAATATTTGTAATATACATGCCTGGTTTATTAGACAGCTAGACGAGGAAGCGAGTTAGAGAAGGAGGGTAATGCATCTAGATTCCTTTTTGCCTAACTTTTGCTTTTTGTGTGATTTTGATCCCTCCTTTCATTTTCTTTTCTTCCCTTCAATAGATCTAGACTCTGCAGACGACCCCAGTTCACCACGGAGGAAGAGTCGTCGCCTGTCCAGCTGCAGCTCAGAACCCAACACGCCCAAGAGTGCTGCCAAGTGTGAAGGGGACATCTTTACCTTCGACAGGGCTGGTGGGCTCATTTTTATGTCCAAACTATGTCTCATGAACCCATGCATTAAGGTATTTATTTATGTGTGTTTTCTCGTCTTCTGTGTTTATCAGTTGGAGAGACTGAGCATATTTTGGAGGAGTTGGACCGTGTGCCGCCTTCCTCTCTGCGTAGGATGTTGGACCAGCGGCGTGCGCTCGTCATGCAGCTCTTCCAGGAGCACGGCTTCTTCCCCTCAGGTAACATCAAGTTAACCATCTCTCAGTATAGCACAGCCAGGACTTTTGACTTGAATTCAATTTATACTTCTATTCAGCAAAAAAAAAAAAAAAGCGGTTCTTTTGAACTTTCTATTCATCAATGAATCCTGAAAAAATAGTATCATTGTTTCCACAAAAATATGAAGCAGTACAACTGTTTCCAAATTTGCATATAATAATGATTTCTGAATAAAAAAAATAAAATAAAAAAAAATCAGCATCAGCCATTGTTGTGAAGGCAGAATGTAGCATGCATATCTTTTTTTGTTACAGCGCAAGCCACAGCTGCCTTCCAAGCTCGCCACTCGGAAACATTTCCCAACAAGGTGTGCCTGCAGCTGAAGATCCGCGAGGTAAGGCAGAAGATCATGCAGACCGCCGGCAGTTCTGAAATCATGGGAGGTGTGTCTAGTGGAAGCTCTGACTCCGCCTCTACTCCCGGACCATCCAATCCAGTGGCCAGGGAGAATTCCGAAGCAGATGAGAGGGGCAGGGCCACGGAAGAGCCAAAGAAAGACACGGGCGATCCGCAGGAGTCGAGATGAAGAACGACGAGCAGAACGGAAGGATGAAAGACGAATGTAGGGATAAATTATAGAAATGTGTAAACCCATTTCCGCTGGCGATATACAGTTCAGCATTTATGTGGATTTTGCTTGGTTTCTAATCGAACCGATTTCGTTGCCATTGCGTTCACTTCGTTGATGTTCTGTTGTTATGCACAGTTACACACACACACATACATGCACATACACTATATGCAATTACATAATAATATCACTTTCACACATTAACGACTTGCACAAGGAACTATTACATGCAGCGCATGAGGTCGCACTCATTTGCCTATGCCACTCGTGTTAGGCCGTCATTGGTCCACCTCTGCATTAGGGCGTGGCTTCACTTTCTGTCGGAATTTTCGAGCCCTTCTATGCTGCACCACAGGCAGCACCAAACCAGCCTGTCTGCACACACTCAGTAAAGCCCCCTGCGTGGGGCCAGCACAGATTTTTATCAAAAGGACTGAATGTTTTTGAAGAGAAATTAGACTGTTTTGAGGTACCGTTAACTTTCGATCCAAAACGGGGACGGGATGGGTGGGGGTACAAATGCGCTTGCACTTTCATTTGTAGAGGCCGAGAGGAAAGCAATAGCCAGGGGAGGAGAAGGGTCTTCGTGCGAATGTTACGCCCCTGTGATGGGGTACATGCATCGGCTGTTACTGTTCTTCAACACGGGCTGTAAATTCACAGGTTTTTTTTTTAATCCCAGAAGCAACAAACTTAAGACTTGTAATCACGTAGACCAGCGGAGCAGAAAACAGAGGCTACGGCGACCGCCACAATCGCATAAACAACAACAACAACAACAACACAGCACACTCAAAAGCGAGAGAGGAAAGCATTGTCCTAACCTCGAAAAGAAGACTCAAACGAATAGCGACACTACCCCTCTTCGAATCAACGTGTAGTTATGCTTTGTCGTTTTGTTGTTGTGTCGTAACGGTGGAACTGACTGATATCTTTTTTTGTATTAGCTTGCGCCTCTCTTCTTCTTCTTCTTCCTCTAGTAATATTTTCAGCATGGACTAATCTAAGTGTTGGAGCGATTACGTCGAAAAGAAAAAAGACTCTGTTTTAGCCTCTTAGCTGAAGCTCCTCTTCTCTGGCCGCCGACTTAGGCTTTTGCCCGTACACTGTATATATATATAATTGTGATGGCTGGGGAGGGGGGCAGAGGGTGGGCACGAGGCTCTCTCTGTGTTCTTTTCCTTGTTTCTTTCTTGCTTTTTTATATTTCAATCAGGTGTTTGCACAATATATGGTCCAAGACCATGATTTAAATCAGGAAAGTATTTGTTTTTAGATATTTAAAAACTAACCAACAACTTTGTTCCATTGCGTTCGATTCCCCCTTTCCACATCCCGTAAGGAAAGCCCTTATTTTTTTCATCTCCTTAATAGACTTTTAACCCAAGTGTTGATGGAAAGCGCCACTTTAAGCGCTGGTCTGGAGTCAGAGTAAGCTTTGTAGTCTGCGACGACGATTTCGTTTCAGGATTACGCAAGGGAAAGCTGACCCGAGACCAGCGCTGGGGCGGCATTTCTCAGGATCTCCTCTTTCTTACTCTGCCTCTTCTTTCATTGGTGCAATAGAACGTGGGTGGGATTTTTTTTTTGAAGTAGACGAGTGACCTTTTAGTGCCATAGATTTTCACTGTACAAGCTGTAATAAAAATATATATATTGAAAGGAGAGTGGGGGAAAAGAAATCAATGAGTATCGAGAGAGAAATCCAAACTGAACAAACTAAAAAAAAAAATGTAACCTAGCACTTTCTTGCGTCTGGTTTTGCTGAAAGAGAAGGAGTGTCGAGTATAAAAATGCTACTCAGTCTTCACTTGAATGTGTGACAATATAAATGTATAAATATACCTATATATTTCTATATGTTCATGATATACAGATGTCTGTGTGTGTGCGCGAGCGTATGTGCTTATACATTTCACATGCTCCCTGACAAATCAAACTTGCTCCCAAGTAAAGGCTATTCATATTTTCCCTCCCGAAAATGCAGTGGCACTACATTAAAAGACTGTTAGCATATGCCTGAAAACCGGTGGCTACTGACGTGCGTGAGGAGAGATCGGCATATGTAACCATTCAACTCAATTGATTTATCTGGCCTTTCTTTGCCTTCCCCCGGCAACAGACAAATGCTTGCACACACACACACATACCTGCACATGTATGCGTGTACAACTTATGATTGTGTATCCAATAAACTGTCTTTACTTTGGAGAAGGGAGTTTTAGAATGAGGAAGGTGAGTGCAAACTCATCAACAGGCATGTTGACCATGTGCAATATTTCTAAACAAGAGATTATTGAAAAAATTAAAGACCTAACACAACGCTTGAGATTGTGTGTAGTTCTTTTCGCAGAGCGATGTGTGATATATAGATATGTTTTAGAAATTGTAAATGCTCATGTTGTCACTACGATGGGGTGTTTTTATTAGATGCACGCTGAATGCAGAATCTGGTTTTGTTTGTAAATGAAATCAGTAAAATTATATCTATACTTCATTTTTATACTTTTATTAGTATTTTATTGATATGCAGGGTTATTATTATAATCTATTTTAATATTTATTTATTATACCTCAAGTTTTATACGATTCTCAATATACTTGATAGGTAGATGTAGATCGATTTGTTTTTGAGTTATTTAACTAACTAACTAATTGTGGATGATAAAATTAGAGGCATATTGAAAAAGCATATTGATGGAAGGTGTCGTTATTATAATCTATTTTAATATTTATTTATTAACTTTGTCAGACCTCAAGTTTTATTATATGTTATGTGTAATAATGCTTTAATATTTTCTAACTATCTATATATCAGTCTGTCAAAAAAGTCTTCATAACCATATTTAATTAGTTCATTTTAATATTTAAAAGTAAATATTAATTTTTTTGTGATTTCTTTACTACTACTACTACTTATTATTATTATCATCATCATCATACAAAAATAACTAATTGTGCATGATAAAGTTAGTGACCCTCTCATCAGGTGTTTACACCTGCTCCTGTAGTTCTGAGTCCGGATCAATATAGCGCGCCCGAACTGCATTCCCCAGGAGGCTGCGCGTGTTCTCAGCGCGTGAGAGAGAGTGGGTGAACGCTGAGGGTCGCGACAAAAAGGTTTGTCATCTTTTCGTTTTTAACCCAATGCTTCACCCCGCACCTGGCCACGTCGACGAGGGAACCGCTGATAACTCGCCCCACAGCCTCGGCACACTTTCAGTCAGATATGAGCGGCAGCGGGCGGCCCAGGACGACCTCGTTCGCTGAGCCTCAGGGGGCGTCCGGAGCCGCTGCGGCATCCGCCGGATCCGCCGCTGTCGTGGGGAGCAGCGCAGGAAAGGCCGGGGTCTCACAGGCCTCGGCGGACAGTTCATCTGCTTGCGCAAATGTAAAACTTTCTAGTGAGTATATATAAGCGAAGTTATCTCAAGAGTTATGAGTGTTGAATGGACATATCGTGTATGTAATTAAACAACACACCCATGTTTTCTTGATGTTGACAGTTATGTCATATTAACGAAACTAGCCTAAGCTAACCTATTAAAATTGTCATAATTTTGAGTTAAATTATAAACCCAGAAACACTGACTGCCTCAAAACCAGTTGAGCTGCGCAGACACCCTTTTGGGACATTAACAGAAAATCAGTGATGCTAATACCATGGTACTTTTATATAACATGGTACTGATTTCTGTATTCTTGTGAATTAGTATTTATATGGTACTTAAAATAATACCATGGTGCTACCAGATTAAACAGTTGTCCCATACCCACAAATACCATGATATTATCATGGTAAGATGTCAAAAAACATGGTAGTACCTTAGTCAGCTGTGTAGTGTGAATGTGGATAATGTTGCCTAATGTAGGCAGCACACTAGGATTTGAAACAGTGTCAAAAACTTATAAGTATATCTGACAACAATGTTTCTTCAAGGCTCTGTTATTAAAGTGATTGTTTAAATGCTTTACCAGGCAACTTACTAGGTTGCAGGGCATGTTGAATAGGTGGTAACCACCTGCCCTGACACACCCACTGTCATAATGTCCTGTGTGAAGGAGAGGTCAGGCCCATATTTAGTGATATGCGTGCCATGTTTCCTTCACAAATACACTGTTTTTACACTCTTTGCTAAGTACACTTGTATGAGGCTTTATATTTGTACGTTTATGTTCAATATGCATATCAGTCTACAGCTTTTATACCACTAGAAATGTTGTGGTCACAGTGATGCTCACAAATAAATTACTTTTTTAGTCAAAATATATGTGTGTATTTTCTTAACATTATGTTTTGAACCAATACACTCTGTAGCTGCCAAGTAGGGAGGAATATATTTATTTTAGAGAACAGCATCGCTCTCTGAATGAATATAGATGCTGAAAGAACATTGTCACCCTCAAAAATTTCCTGGCGCATATTTGTTCGTTTCCACCCAGGGATCTAATCGGATCTAATGTCTCAAATGTGTTGTAGGAGACTGTGGGAAGGTGACCACAGTGGTTGCCACCCCAGGCCAGGGCCCGGATCGCCCGCAGGAGGTGTCCTACACTGATATCAAGGTTATCGGTAATGGCTCCTTTGGCGTGGTGTATCAGGCACGCCTCATTGACAGTCAGGAGTGGGTGGCCATCAAGAAGGTACTTCAGGATAAGCGATTTAAGGTATGACACACACAAACATATAAATACTTGTTCACTCGCTCTGTTCAATTACATATTTTTTTAAGAGTAATTCCTGTGTAGTGGATCATAACTGCCTAATTAGGTTACTTTGTACCAAATTAAAGATGTATTTTCCTGCAAAATATTATAGTGTTAGATAGGGGTGCAACGGTTCTCGGTAAAAAAATCGAACCGTACCGTTCTCCTCACACGGTTCGGCATGCACTAGGACCGCGGTTCAACTTAAATCTGACAATGCATCTGTAATATGGTTTGTTAGAGTTCGGCTAATGCATATTTCTGTTGATGGATACAAATTCTGGCTTCCCAATACAATACAACAAGAGCGATGAGAGATTAAAAAAAACAATACGTGGACAAACCAGTCACTCTTTAATCAATGCGAGTGCTTTATGCTGGAATAACTGCCAGCATAGGATAGCATAGGATATTTTTCCTATTTAAAACTTGACTCTTCTGTAGTTACTTCGTGTACTTAGACCGACAGAAAATGAAAAGTTGCGATTTTCTAGGACGATAAGGCTAGGAACTATACTCTGATTCCGGCGTAATAATCAAGGAACTTTGCTGCCGTACCATGGGTGCAGCAGGCGCAATGATATTACGCAGCGCATGAAAATGGTCCCTAGCTAGGTAACTTCCAACGTGACCGGCACTAAGTTTGTGTAGTTGCATATATATATTTCATATATTTCCATATCGGCCTAGAAATCGCAACTTTTCATTTTCCGTCGGTCTTAGTACATGATGTAACTACAGAAGAGTCAAGTTTTAAATAGGAAAAATATAAAAACTCTTTGGTCATTTTTGAGCGAGATGCTAACGGTCTAATCAGATTCAATGATCTATGCTAAGCTACAGCTAAAAGTGCTAGCGCCAGACCCGGAGATCGGCTGAATGGCTTCGAAAACGGTAAAACTCAACTGTTTAACTCTAGGGGAGTTGGAAAATGAGCCTATTTTCAAAAATAGTGGAGTGTTCCTTTAAACTAAAATGAAAATGAAAACAGAAAAATAAAAGCAAATTAAAAATGTTAATAAATACTAGTTACTAAATTAATGAATACTAGTTTATAAATAATACTAACTTAACACTCATTGTGATCCACTAGTTGTAGATGTAAAGATTACAACAATGTATTACTCAAACTATAAGTGTCCAATTCTTTGTATGTTACCTGACAGTCAACAGATGCTTTTTGTTCAGAGCGACCGGCTTTATACTAATTGGGAGCAGTCTTGGGTTAAGAGACCTTCTCAGTATTCTGATTTGAATATTTCACCAGTATGTTATATGACCAACACCACCATCTATTTCAGCCTTACACCGCTAACTGTTTCCACCATGACCCACATGTGCTGTCCACTACCAAAGCAAACACTGTGCCCTTGAATGAGGCACTTAAACCCAGGCTGCTGTAGGGGAATTGTACTGTCATGACGACTTGCTTGTAAATATTGTGACGTCTCTTATCCCTGAGAGATGCTAACAGTCTTTCTTCTATGTGTACGAAGAATCGAGAACTTCAGATCATGAGAAAATTGGACCACTGCAATATAGTGAGGCTGCGCTATTTCTTCTATTGCAGTGGAGAGAAGGTAAAAGAACTGTGACATTTGTTGCAAAGATCTATATTATGAAGTGAAATCAGTATGTACACTACTGTTCAAAGGTTTGGGGTCATTAATTATTATTATATTTTTTGTTAAATAATTTTTATTTTTATTTATTTTTCAGCAATTATGCTTTGAAATGATCAAAAGGGATAGTAAAGGACACTGACTGCCTCAAAACCAGTTGAGCTGCGCAGACACCCTTTTGGGAAATTAACAGAAAATCAGTGATGCTAATACCATGGTACTTTTATATAACATGGTACTGATTTCTGTATTCTTGTGAATTAGTATTTATATGGTACTTAAAATAATACCATGGTGCTACCAGATGAAACAGTTGTCCCATACCCACAAATACCATGATATTATCATGGTAAGATGTCAAAAAACATGGTAGTACCTTAGTCAGCTGTGTAGTGTGAATGTGGATAATGTTGCCTAATGTAGGCAGCACACTAGGATTTGAAACAGTGTCAAAAACTTATAAGTATAACTGACAACAATGTTTCTTCAAGGCTCTGTTATTAAAGTGATTGTTTAAATGCTTTACCAGGCAACTTACTAGGTTGCAGGGCATGTTGAATAGGTGGTAACCACCTGCCCTGACACACCCACTGTCATAATGTCCTGTGTGAAGGAGAGGTCAGGCCCATATTTAGTGATATGCGTGCCATGTTTCCTTCACAAATACACTGTTTTTACACTCTTTGCTAAGTACACTTGTATGAGGCTTTATATTTGTACGTTTATGTTCAATATGCATATCAGTCTACAGCTTTTATACCACTAGAAATGTTGTGGTCACAGTGATGCTCACAAATAAATTACTTTTTTAGTCAAAATATATGTGTGTATTTTCTTAACATTATGTTTTGAACCAATACACTCTGTAGCTGCCAAGTAGGGAGGAATATATTTATTTTAGAGAACAGCATCGCTCTCTGAATGAATATAGATGCTGAAAGAACATTGTCACCCTCAAAAATTTCCTGGCGCATATTTGTTCGTTTCCACCCAGGGATCTAATCGGATCTAATGTCTCAAATGTGTTGTAGGAGACTGTGGGAAGGTGACCACAGTGGTTGCCACCCCAGGCCAGGGCCCGGATCGCCCGCAGGAGGTGTCCTACACTGATATCAAGGTTATCGGTAATGGCTCCTTTGGCGTGGTGTATCAGGCACGCCTCATTGACAGTCAGGAGTGGGTGGCCATCAAGAAGGTACTTCAGGATAAGCGATTTAAGGTATGACACACACAAACATATAAATACTTGTTCACTCGCTCTGTTCAATTACATATTTTTTTAAGAGTAATTCCTGTGTAGTGGATCATAACTGCCTAATTAGGTTACTTTGTACCAAATTAAAGATGTATTTTCCTGCAAAATATTATAGTGTTAGATAGGGGTGCAACGGTTCTCGGTAAAAAAATCGAACCGTACCGTTCTCCTCACACGGTTCGGCATGCACTAGGACCGCGGTTCAACTTAAATCTGACAATGCATCTGTAATATGGTTTGTTAGAGTTCGGCTAATGCATATTTCTGTTGATGGATACAAATTCTGGCTTCCCAATACAATACAACAAGAGCGATGAGAGATTAAAAAAAACAATACGTGGACAAACCAGTCACTCTTTAATCAATGCGAGTGCTTTATGCTGGAATAACTGCCAGCATAGGATAGCATAGGATATTTTTCCTATTTAAAACTTGACTCTTCTGTAGTTACTTCGTGTACTTAGACCGACAGAAAATGAAAAGTTGCGATTTTCTAGGACGATAAGGCTAGGAACTATACTCTGATTCCGGCGTAATAATCAAGGAACTTTGCTGCCGTACCATGGGTGCAGCAGGCGCAATGATATTACGCAGCGCATGAAAATGGTCCCTAGCTAGGTAACTTCCAACGTGACCGGCACTAAGTTTGTGTAGTTGCATATATATATTTCATATATTTCCATATCGGCCTAGAAATCGCAACTTTTCATTTTCCGTCGGTCTTAGTACATGATGTAACTACAGAAGAGTCAAGTTTTAAATAGGAAAAATATAAAAACTCTTTGGTCATTTTTGAGCGAGATGCTAACGGTCTAATCAGATTCAATGATCTATGCTAAGCTACAGCTAAAAGTGCTAGCGCCAGACCCGGAGATCGGCTGAATGGCTTCGAAAACGGTAAAACTCAACTGTTTAACTCTAGGGGAGTTGGAAAATGAGCCTATTTTCAAAAATAGTGGAGTGTTCCTTTAAACTAAAATGAAAATGAAAACAGAAAAATAAAAGCAAATTAAAAATGTTAATAAATACTAGTTACTAAATTAATGAATACTAGTTTATAAATAATACTAACTTAACACTCATTGTGATCCACTAGTTGTAGATGTAAAGATTACAACAATGTATTACTCAAACTATAAGTGTCCAATTCTTTGTATGTTACCTGACAGTCAACAGATGCTTTTTGTTCAGAGCGACCGGCTTTATACTAATTGGGAGCAGTCTTGGGTTAAGAGACCTTCTCAGTATTCTGATTTGAATATTTCACCAGTATGTTATATGACCAACACCACCATCTATTTCAGCCTTACACCGCTAACTGTTTCCACCATGACCCACATGTGCTGTCCACTACCAAAGCAAACACTGTGCCCTTGAATGAGGCACTTAAACCCAGGCTGCTGTAGGGGAATTGTACTGTCATGACGACTTGCTTGTAAATATTGTGACGTCTCTTATCCCTGAGAGATGCTAACAGTCTTTCTTCTATGTGTACGAAGAATCGAGAACTTCAGATCATGAGAAAATTGGACCACTGCAATATAGTGAGGCTGCGCTATTTCTTCTATTGCAGTGGAGAGAAGGTAAAAGAACTGTGACATTTGTTGCAAAGATCTATATTATGAAGTGAAATCAGTATGTACACTACTGTTCAAAGGTTTGGGGTCATTAATTATTATTATATTTTTTGTTAAATAATTTTTATTTTTATTTATTTTTCAGCAATTATGCTTTGAAATGATCAAAAGGGATAGTAAAGGCATTAATAATTGTTCAGAAGATTTCTATTTCAAATAAATGCTGTGCTTTTGAACTGTCTATTCATCAAAGAATCTTGAAAAAAGAATCCTGGTTCCCATAAAAATAAATAGCATTTTTAAAATGAATAAATAGAAAACGGTTATTTTAAATTGTAATAATATTTCAGATTTTTTGGGGGGGTTTTACAGTATTTTTTTAATCAAATAATTGCAGCCTTGTTGAGCATTAGAGACTTCTTTCAAAAACAACTTTTGAACAGTCATGTATGTCATGAGAATATCTGTTGAATTAGGTTCAGATTGTTATAGTTAAAACAATAATGGTGACTCTTTCCATTCGGATAGCCTGTTCTATGGACAGAAGTATGTGCTTGTTGAATGTATGGGCATTAATAATGAGTTGGTCCCGCTGTAACAGCTTCCACGCTTCTGGGAAGTATTTTGGTTAAATGTTGAAATGGGGATACAAGGATTTTCCTTCATAGTTCTGGTCATGTAGTGTATTTTTGGCAGGTTATTGTTTGTCATAATGTACAGAGGCTAATGTGTCTTTTTTCCACAGAAGGATGAGGTTTACCTCAATCTGGTCCTGGACTACGTACCTGAGACCGTCTACAGGGTGGCACGACAATTCAGCAAAGCTAAAACCATTATTCCTATCTTTTTTGTGAAGGTAAAGTTGACTGAACAAACATACTTACATTCTTGACATTTCGACAAGGCAACACAAATTTTTTGGGTCTTATTATGCACAATGCTGTTGATGAACTATATTTACAATATGTGGATAGATATGCAAACACAAGCAGCTTCCAGTTAGGCTAATATTACTACAGGTAGAACTATATTAGTTGGCAGAAGAATTAATCTGATCATGATTAATACATTTAACTTTTTGTCTACTTTTTTATTATTTTTCTTTTATTATGCCACTGTGGGGAAATCACTGACACACAGCCTCTCAAGGCTTATTGCTTCAATAATAACTTTTCACACCTCTGAGAAAACTTTTCTTTTTGCTGACATAACCAAAGCCATATGGACAGGAAATAAATATTAGATAAAAATATTACAGCCTATGTTTCACAATCCAGTCAAGTCATGATGGATAAAATAAAGTCCCACGGCCCACCGTACATTATTTCCTGCTTAATATTCGGATTCACTTTGAAATGAGGCACATCGTTAGAATTTATGTATATTATTACTTTCTTTTAGATGTATATTTTAATTATCTTGCCAGAATGGGTTAATGTGAATATTACTGAATAATAAGATGTATAATGTACATATTAATGAATAATAAATTAATTTCATTAATCAGTCTTTATTAATAGAAAAATGGAAGCTGATTAAGATATTGCCTTTTCTTTAATGTAAAGATATTTATGCTTGTCTTCTTGTTTTCTCTTAGGTGTATATGTATCAGCTTTTCCGCAGTTTGGCCTACATCCATTCCCAGGGTGTGTGTCACAGAGACATCAAACCACAGAACCTTCTGGTGGACCCAGAAACAGCTGTTCTCAAGCTCTGTGACTTTGGCAGGTCAGTGCTGTGTGAGAGAGAGCGAGCGGGTGGATCTGATGGCTTCTCAAATGTGTCCTTCTGCCCGCCAGTGAACATTATGTTCAGTTTTAATGGGTGTTACGCTGTAATAGTCATTATATTTTGAGAGTGCACCTCTTTGTAATTGTGGGCCTTAGTTGGTGTCTAGATTTGATGTGTATTGGCGATGGCCTAATTAGGTTACTTTGTACCAAATTAAAGATGTATTTTCCTGCAAAATATTATAGTGTTAGATAGGGGTGCAACGGTTCTCGGTAAAAAAATCGAACCGTACCGTTCTCCTCACACGGTTCGGCATGCACTAGGACCGCGGTTCAACTTAAATCTGACAATGCATCTGTAATATGGTTTGTTAGAGTTCGGCTAATGCATATTTCTGTTGATGGATACAAATTCTGGCTTCCCAATACAATACAACAAGAGCGATGGGAGATTAAAAAAAACAATACGTGGACAAACCAGTCACTCTTTAATCAATGCGAGTGCTTTATGCTGGAATAACTGCCAGCATAGGATAGCATAGGATATTTTTCCTATTTAAAACTTGACTCTTCTGTAGTTACTTCGTGTACTTAGACCGACAGAAAATGAAAAGTTGCGATTTTCTAGGACGATAAGGCTAGGAACTATACTCTGATTCCGGCGTAATAATCAAGGAACTTTGCTGCCGTACCATGGGTGCAGCAGGCGCAATGATATTACGCAGCGCATGAAAATGGTCCCTAGCTAGGTAACTTCCAACGTGACCGGCACTAAGTTTGTGTAGTTGCATATATATATTTCATATATTTCCATATCGGCCTAGAAATCGCAACTTTTCATTTTCCGTCGGTCTTAGTACATGATGTAACTACAGAAGAGTCAAGTTTTAAATAGGAAAAATATAAAAACTCTTTGGTCATTTTTGAGCGAGATGCTAACGGTCTAATCAGATTCAATGATCTATGCTAAGCTACAGCTAAAAGTGCTAGCGCCAGACCCGGAGATCGGCTGAATGGCTTCGAAAACGGTAAAACTCAACTGTTTAACTCTAGGGGAGTTGGAAAATGAGCCTATTTTCAAAAATAGTGGAGTGTTCCTTTAAACTAAAATGAAAATGAAAACAGAAAAATAAAAGCAAATTAAAAATGTTAATAAATACTAGTTACTAAATTAATGAATACTAGTTTATAAATAATACTAACTTAACACTCATTGTGATCCACTAGTTGTAGATGTAAAGATTACAACAATGTATTACTCAAACTATAAGTGTCCAATTCTTTGTATGTTACCTGACAGTCAACAGATGCTTTTTGTTCAGAGCGACCGGCTTTATACTAATTGGGAGCAGTCTTGGGTTAAGAGACCTTCTCAGTATTCTGATTTGAATATTTCACCAGTATGTTATATGACCAACACCACCATCTATTTCAGCCTTACACCGCTAACTGTTTCCACCATGACCCACATGTGCTGTCCACTACCAAAGCAAACACTGTGCCCTTGAATGAGGCACTTAAACCCAGGCTGCTGTAGGGGAATTGTACTGTCATGACGACTTGCTTGTAAATATTGTGACGTCTCTTATCCCTGAGAGATGCTAACAGTCTTTCTTCTATGTGTACGAAGAATCGAGAACTTCAGATCATGAGAAAATTGGACCACTGCAATATAGTGAGGCTGCGCTATTTCTTCTATTGCAGTGGAGAGAAGGTAAAAGAACTGTGACATTTGTTGCAAAGATCTATATTATGAAGTGAAATCAGTATGTACACTACTGTTCAAAGGTTTGGGGTCATTAATTATTATTATATTTTTTGTTAAATAATTTTTATTTTTATTTATTTTTCAGCAATTATGCTTTGAAATGATCAAAAGGGATAGTAAAGGCATTAATAATTGTTCAGAAGATTTCTATTTCAAATAAATGCTGTGCTTTTGAACTGTCTATTCATCAAAGAATCTTGAAAAAAGAATCCTGGTTCCCATAAAAATAAATAGCATTTTTAAAATGAATAAATAGAAAACGGTTATTTTAAATTGTAATAATATTTCAGATTTTTTGGGGGGGTTTTACAGTATTTTTTTAATCAAATAATTGCAGCCTTGTTGAGCATTAGAGACTTCTTTCAAAAACAACTTTTGAACAGTCATGTATGTCATGAGAATATCTGTTGAATTAGGTTCAGATTGTTATAGTTAAAACAATAATGGTGACTCTTTCCATTCTGATAGCCTGTTCTATGGACAGAAGTATGTGCTTGTTGAATGTATGGGCATTAATAATGAGTTGGTCCCGCTGTAACAGCTTCCACGCTTCTGGGAAGTATTTTGGTTAAATGTTGAAATGGGGATACAAGGATTTTCCTTCATAGTTCTGGTCATGTAGTGTATTTTTGGCAGGTTATTGTTTGTCATAATGTACAGAGGCTAATGTGTCTTTTTTCCACAGAAGGATGAGGTTTACCTCAATCTGGTCCTGGACTACGTACCTGAGACCGTCTACAGGGTGGCACGACAATTCAGCAAAGCTAAAACCATTATTCCTATCTTTTTTGTGAAGGTAAAGTTGACTGAACAAACATACTTAAATTCTTGACATTTCGAGAAGGCAACACAAATTTTTTGGGTCTTATTATGCACAATGCTGTTGATGAACTATATTTACAATATGTGGATAGATATGCAAACACAAGCAGCTTCCAGTTAGGCTAATATTACTACAGGTAGAACTATATTAGTTGGCAGAAGAATTAATCTGATCATGATTAATACATTTAACTTTTTGTCTACTTTTTTATTATTTTTCTTTTATTATGCCACTGTGGGGAAATCACTGACACACAGCCTCTCAAGGCTTATTGCTTCAATAATAACTTTTCACACCTCTGAGAAAACTTTTCTTTTTGCTGACATAACCAAAGCCATATGGACAGGAAATAAATATTAGATAAAAATATTACAGCCTATGTTTCACAATCCAGTCAAGTCATGATGGATAAAATAAAGTCCCACGGCCCACCGTACATTATTTCCTGCTTAATATTCGGATTCACTTTGAAATGAGGCACATCGTTAGAATTTATGTATATTATTACTTTCTTTTAGATGTATATTTTAATTATCTTGCCAGAATGGGTTAATGTGAATATTACTGAATAATAAGATGTATAATGTACATATTAATGAATAATAAATTAATTTCATTAATCAGTCTTTATTAATAGAAAAATGGAAGCTGATTAAGATATTGCCTTTTCTTTAATGTAAAGATATTTATGCTTGTCTTCTTGTTTTCTCTTAGGTGTATATGTATCAGCTTTTCCGCAGTTTGGCCTACATCCATTCCCAGGGTGTGTGTCACAGAGACATCAAACCACAGAACCTTCTGGTGGACCCAGAAACAGCTGTTCTCAAGCTCTGTGACTTTGGCAGGTCAGTGCTGTGTGAGAGAGAGCGAGCGGGTGGATCTGATGGCTTCTCAAATGTGTCCTCCTGCCCGCCAGTGAACATTATGTTCAGTTTTAATGGGTGTTACGCTGTAATAGTCATTATATTTTGAGAGTGCACCTCTTTGTAATTGTGGGCCTTAGTTGGTGTCTAGATTTGATGTGTATTGGCGATGCATTAACTCGCCCTGCCTCCGGTCTTTGTAAGTCATGTTTGTTTTTGATAGTACATTGTTAAAGGGGTCATATGATGCTTTTTTTAAAGATCATTATTTGGTGTAACAGAATATGTTGACATGCTTTAATGTTCAAAAAACACATTATTTTTCAAATACTGTACATTATTGTAGGTCCTCTATGCCCCGCCTCTCTCAAACGCTTCGTTTTCTACAAAGTCCCTCCTTCCGACAAGCGCAGTCTGCTCTGATTGGCCAGCTGACCCAGTGCATTGTGATTGGCCGAACACCGCAAGCACTCGTGGGAAATGTAACGCCCCTTACCATAATCGCAAGCTTCATCTTTCGAAATAAATGTAAAGACAGTAAATAATGTCATTAGTTTTACCATCAGTTCAAGCCCGAAAGGGGAACAGTCGCATGCGGTCACAGTGATGAATATGTGTTTGCAGTACACAAGCCACGGTTAATACTTAAACTATAACATTCAGCATTACGGAAATATTTCCACATAGTGAGGTAGATATGTGGGGGCGTGTTACAATGAGCCGTTTTAGGGGGGCGTGGCAGAGTCTTAACTTTGATAAAGAATATCTCTTTGGTTTTGAGACTTTAGTCTTTGCAACTTCAGGGATCTTATCTATGCACAATCAGCTTGTAACACTCCAAAGAGAAAGGAAAACTTGAAATCGCATCATATGACCCCTTTAAATATGTTAGCAAATGCCATTGTTCTTGTCCATGGTTCATTTACAAAAGCAGTATGCATCCAGATATTGATGGTGTCGATCAGATTGTCTCTTTGATGTGAACCTTTGTCCTCCAGGCCAAACTCTGGCTGCTTTTTTCCCGATGGATTCCCATTAAAAACAGTCTTTTTTTAGAGACGTTTTTATGAGAACCACTTGAACCGTAGGATGATAGGCAGACATGTTGAACACTGTAATCCAGACCACATTTGTTTCATTTATTGCAATTTCAAGTATTTAATTTGTGATTGTGTAAGGCACTTGATGGCATTCAGGCCGTTAGGTTTTCTTTTGAGGGAACATGAACACTGCTTTTTGTGTCTGTAAAAAGTGGACAATTTGGCAACTCAGAAGCTTGAAAATAGTTATTTGGCTGAGTGGAGAGATGCACATCAGAATGGAATAATGAAAGTGAAACAGCTGTATTGAATTTGGGAGCTGTTTTCCCTGCAGTTCTGTCATTCAGACATGTTTTAGTTCATTCATTTTTACTCGCTTTATTTTGTAAAAATTCCAAAACATATAGTGGTGAAATACTCTCTTTTGTACTGGGATGGAGGGAGATTTTATGGTGTTAAGCTTTATTAAGTGTTTGTTTTATTGAGGAAGTATAAATCTATCATTTTTTCTGATTAAAGTTTTTCTTGTAATTCAAATCTGTCTCTCTCAGTGCCAAGCAGCTGGTGAGGGGTGAGCCCAACGTCTCTTATATCTGCTCACGATACTATCGCGCCCCTGAGCTCATCTTTGGTGCGACAGACTACACCTCTATCATTGACATCTGGTCGGCTGGATGTGTGTTGGCCGAACTGCTTCTGGGGCAGCCCATCTTCCCTGGAGACAGTGGTGTGGACCAGCTAGTGGAGATCATAAAGGTAAAACTAACCCTTTACTTTTTAGCTGTATTTTTAGATTCAGTTCCACACTGTTAGGCAAGATGATTTATAATGGCATCAAAAGCTTCATTTCATTTCATTTCTTCAGTAATCAGCATCAAACTTGTATTGAGCCTTTAGGCTACTGTTCAAAAGTTTGAGGTCAGCAAGATTTTTTTTAAATGAATGCTGTTCTTTCTACTTACTAATAAATCCTAAAAATAATTGCATCACAGGCTCCACAAAAATATAAAGCAGCACAAATGTGTTCAACATTGATAATAAGATGTGTTTCTTGAGCAACAAATCAGCATATTAGAATGATTTTCAGCTTGAAAATTCAGCTTTGCATTACAAGAATAAATTACATTTTAAAATATATTAAAATAGAAAACAGTTATTTTAAATTGTAATAATATTCCACAATATTACTGTTTATTTTTATTTATTTTTTGTTGTATTTTTTATCAAATAAATGCTGCCTTGGTGAGCATAAGAGACTTCTTTCAAAAACAAAAAATCCTTGAATGCTAGTGGGTTTTTTGTGTTTTTTTTTTAATCAATCGTAATGTTTCAATTTCAGTGCTCCATTTAACAGGGTTCCCACGCTTCTTGAAAGTACTTGAATATCAGACACATGGATTCAAGGCCTGGAAAGTACTTGAAAACAAATATAGGTCCTTGAAAGTGCTTGAAATAAATTTTATTTAGTAGAATGGTGCTATTTCAAAAAATTGTCCTATATGTGCTGTCCAAGACGAAACGAAACAGCGCTAATGATTGGGGGTGGAGATGGGGTAGCGCGAGAAAAAAACTTAGCATGTGAGCTGATGCGCAGCCCTGCGTGAGAAGCAGTGCATTTGCGACTGAAAACTACTGCATGAAAAAATATTTAGGAGCACCAGTGCGACTGACCCGATCAGCATATTTGTGTTTGCGCTCAGGGGAGCTTCAAAGGTTTCTAACTTACTTTCAACGTGTTTTTGCAGCGTTGAGTAATGCGTAACAGACATATCTGTTGATTCCTTGAACACAACGTTAATCAGAATACACTCACTGCTCAAACACCGGAGTTTTGTTCAGTGCTGAGTTCTGCAAACTCACGAATCCTCTCGTTATAACAAAGTGTAGACCGGGTGTAAATAAGAGATTCATTGTGCAGTGTAGGGAGCTTCGTCGATTATAATGGAACTTTGTGAGATTGCGATGAACTAAGGTGAGTGACTGCTTTTAATGATTATTAAGGGAAATGTGATATTGATTTAATACAACAGTTCAATAAACAAGAAATTAATATTAAGTGACTTACATTATCACTATTTCCTGATTTTGCTCTATTTCGTCAACGAAAATAGTTTCAAACAAAGTCACAGCTGAGCCGCTGCGCATCTCCAAGCAAACACAGTGGTGTTTCGTTTATGAATGAACTTGCGTTTTTAAACCAATTTTATTCAATTACCCATTCATAAAGATAGTCACTTGCTTCATTCCTGAATGAATCAGTCATTCGAACGAGTCAATTGAATTAATGATTCAGTGATAAACTCAGTGATTTACCTCCACCTACTGGCAGTTTTACTTTCAAATTTAAAGTGTCTTTTTTGTTATTTATTTCATTTAATATTTCTATATTCAAAATGTTATATTTAAAACCTTAACCTCAACATGAATTTATGAATTGAATTGCACTCATGCCACCTCTGAGCATCATTAAACGTCTGAAAATACACCTACAAGCCACTTTTGTGTTCTTCTGTGCCACCTCTGTAGTACAAATAATTTTTTAAATACTGCTTTCATTTGATTGGTATCTTATGCTACTTGATTTTATTCTGTTGTTTTAATTACAAATTTTAAAAAGCTTATAAATATATTTTTTTGAATTTGACATAAAAGATGACATACTCATAATACAGTTAAAAAAATGCTATTACAAAGGTGTAAAAAGAAAATTCCCTGTAAATCACTAAGTCAAATATCATCTCATAATGGGAAGGCTAATATTGATCAGAATTTTCGATTATTGATTAGAAGGTGCTCCTGAAATTTTTGACTGCGCTCCTAATTTTTTTTTTATTTTCAAAAGAAAAGAAAGCATAGAGCCCTGTTTAACCACTTTTTATTAATTTAATTTCAAATGTAAATCTTTTACAAGAATTACAGCAAAAACCAGTTTGATGCAAGAATATATATTTTTATCAATATTTTTGAGAAATTGTATTTGAATATTACCAGTGAGAACTCCATTGACTTCAATGGATTTAATTAAATTCTTTTGAGCACGACTGCTCAGGATGGTCTAAATTTATGAAAACTACACATTCAAAACCTCGTCACACTGAAATGTTTTATGTAAATGTTAAGTGTAAGTGAAATGTTAAGAACTGTAAGAGGTCTTTCATGATGCTACTTATGCTGGGGTGTGAATTTGATAGGTGCTTGATATAAAACAAATGGTGCTTTAAAAAGTCAGTGAAAGTCTTTGAATCTGGTGTTCATGAAAGAGTGGGAACCCTGATTTAAATACATTTAATATAGTTTGCTTAATAAACTTTTTTTTTTCTTTACGGTTGTTTCTGTCTGTCTGTTTAGGTACTTGGAACACCCACAAGAGAACAGATCCGTGAAATGAACCCGAACTACACCGAGTTCAAATTCCCACAGATCAAAGCACATCCATGGACCAAGGTAAAATCTCTCACAAATATCTGACTCCCATCTACAGCCAAAGCCATGCGGTATCGGTTAGCAGTGTTTCAAAACTGGCTTATAAATATTCTCAAGTAACCACTTTTGACAATCTGCAAGTTTACTGCTTGTTCTGTCCAAGAGACAGGAAGAAACCATCTGGCCGACATGAAAGGTAACAGATTGAATATCTTACAAAGGTTTTATACTTAAGTTTACCAAATTCAGCAATTACCTTTTATTTATCTAGTCACTGTCTATATTCTGTAGTTTATAAATCAGTGTAGTCTAAAGTTTAGTACAAGCAGTGGGTAAAATGGGTGACTTGTCAAACTTCCAAAAAGGGCAAATCATGGAAGTTTGTTTTGCAGGAGCAACTTAAACCTTAACAGCCCAATTGTTTGGTGTTTTAAGAACAACAGGCTTTATGATTATTATGACTATATACACAAAACAGGACAAGATGTCATCAGAGAAGAAGAATAGTGCACAAAAACTGAAAGTGAATGATAGGGACCATCAGACAACACAAATTCCCTGCAGTAAAGTGACAGCATTATGTCATTCCTCCACAGGTGTTTAAACCAAGAACTCCGCCTGAGGCAATCGCCCTGTGCTCTCGGCTGTTAGAGTACACGCCAGTGACACGACTATCTCCGCTCCAGGCTTGCGCTCATGCCTTCTTTGACGAGCTGCGCCAACCTGGCACCCGTCTGCCCAGCGGTCGAGAGCTGCCTCCGCTTTTCAACTTCACCACGACAGGTGAATCACAGGAGCCTTTCATGCGTATCCTTTGCAACAAACTTCTCACTGATTGCATCCAGATGTCATCTCAACAAAACAGATTTCTGTAGGATTAGTGTCAGTTTTAGCCTGATGTTATTCCGTCTCAGAACAAGGATCTAGATCAGTATTTAATATGCCTTTGCTGTAAATTCAACTGTGAGAATCATTTATAGGAGACGTGAGAAATCTCTTCCCACTGCACCCAGACCATTTATTAAAACTACTCTGTAGGAACAGCTTGTTCAGAGCCGAAGCAGTCACACAGTAAGATAAAACTACCCTCAATTATGTTTCACATCCACGCCTGCCATGATGAATGACAGTATACAAAGCAGTCCGTAGAGGTTAGCCAATTATTTACATGCACTACCATTCATAAGTTTGGGGTCTAAAAGTGACAGTAAAGATATTTGTAATGTTACAAAAAGATTTCCATTTCAAATAAATGCTATTCTTTTGAACTTTTTATTTGTAAAATCCTGAAAAATATCATGGTTTCTACAAAAAAATATTAAGCAGCACAACTGTTTTCAATATTCATACTAATAATAAATGTCTCTTGAGCAGCAAATCAGCATATTAGAATGATTTCTGAAGGATCACGTGACACTGAAGACGGAAGTAATGGTGCTGAAAATTCAGCTTTGCGTCATGGGAATTAATTACATTTTAATATATATTCCAATTAAGTTCAAAAATAAAGTTATAATTGTAATATTTCACAATATTACTGTTGGGTGACCCCAAACTTTTAAAGGTGGTGTATTTAAAAGATAAGTCATCTGTCATTAAATACTCCCTGACCATCATGTGTGTGTGCATGATGACATACATGATGCTCTTCTGTACAGCACAAGAATAATGATTTCAATTTCAATTTTCAAAAGACTTCAGAGGGAGTCCTTTGGGATACTTTATAATAATTTTGATACTTTTACATCCTTTTTGAAGCTTGAAAGCTTAACTCCCCATGGAAATTAATTGCGCGGCCAGTACAAATCTCTTTTTGTGATCTGCAGAAGAAATAAAATTAATACAAATTTGGAAAGGCATGAGTGTGCATAAATTATGACAATTTTCGTTTATGGATGAACCATTCCTTTAATTCTGAGGGTTAGAGAGAGAGGGCAGCAAATGGTCATGTAATACTAAATTACAACTACGTTTGATGCTAGAAACCTTGACTGACATAATTGAACTTCAGGGAAGAAAATGAAATACTACAGAAGCGATTGAGAGGAGACTAGCAGCACTTTGCTCAGTCCCTCCAAAATATTTTTTTTTATTTTCTTTTTTTATTGCTTATTGGTGGAGTGCTTGCACATTTTATTTATTTTGTTTTTACCATTCAACCCAGAGATAGCTTGTGTGAAACATTTCTGCTCTTAAAATTTCTACTTAGTTCTACTTAGAGGTCTGTCAACAGAGTGTGTTTCTCTTTATTTCAGAGCTGATGATTCAGCCACAGCTCAATTCCACTCTCATTCCACCTCATGCCCGCGCACAGACCGTAGCTTCATCCAATGGTAATGCTGTGATCCTTCTCACTGATGCTCTGGGAGTGGATTGGGTTAAGACAACATTAAATCAAAGCTCACCTTATTAACTTAATGTTAATAAAGCCTTCCTGTTTTTTATCGTGCATAATTATTCAGTGCGTTTAAAAATTATCTGATGCTCACCAAGGCTGCATTAATGTAACCCAAAATACATTAAAAACTGCAATATATGAATATATTATTACAATTTAAAATAACAATTTACAGTTTTCTATTTTAATGCATTTTAAAATGTAATTTATTCCTGTGATGCAATGCTGAATTTTCAGCATCATTACTCCAGTCTTCAGTTTCACATGACCTTTCAGAAATCATTCTAATATGCTGATTTGCTGCTAAAAAAAAACTAAAAACTTTTTATTGTTATAAAGTGTGGTGCTTAATATTTTTTGGAACTGTGAATTTTCAGGATTCTCTGATGAATAGAATGTTCAAATTAACAGCATTTATTTGATATAGTACTCTTTGTAACATTATAAATGTTTTTACTGTCACTTTTGATCAATTTAATGCATCCTTGCTGAAAACAATTTATAAAAAAACCGTACTGCCCCCAAACTTTTAAAGACGGTAACAAATGCAACATATTTTGTGTTTATGCCTTGTGTTTGCCGATCACATTGACAAATGTAATTTTTCACTGTCTTCTTTTTATTTGGTCCTCTCTCTCTCTTCTCTGCCAGATGGCCCTGAAGGTTCTGTACCGCCCGGATCTACTCTGACCAACAGCACCTGAGGCTGAGAAAAAACAAGCTTACACACCACAGCATCTGAGCCACCTCAGCGCACATCTCTCCCTCTGACAAACACACACTCAGTCTTACACGCTCTTTACCTCATACACGGCTTCTCCTCCCTATAGCTCTAATTTACACATTTACCAACTGATTCAGGTGTCATGCATTGCAGAATTACCAGTTACTGCACAGCGGTCTGGGAAACCCGATGTTTGCTTACTGTTGAACAAACTTGCAGTCTACTGAGAAACATACTGGACACACACACACACACACACACTGCCATGCAACAAACAACAACAAAAAGTTACACTGCTAATATTTGCTTCAGATAATAGTGGTAGTCAATCTCGAGAGTGCTCCGAATGGCTGCCTACGCCCGTAGTAAAGCTCACGCACACCCATAATGCAACACCACGCATGTTTTGGAGGTCAATTATGATTGGTTCAGTTGCTAGGGGCGGGTCCTCTGTCTAATTTTTATCTTAATTTATTTAAATCAAAGTTTTCAGTGGATGTTTTCCCTTGATTTGTTTAGGAGTAATACTCTCATCCCTCTCAATATCCCTATCTGAGGTAAAATACATTTAGCAGGGAGCAAGCAGTCACGGTAAATGGTGTATCTTGTTGTAAATGTCAAGGAAAAGATGCGAGACTAAATGTGGTGGTTTTATACTGTTATTTTATCGTATTTTAAAAAACGAGAATAATATCTTGCTTTTACCTTCCAGTAAATATATTTATTATTTTAAGATGATGAATTGAATGGACTTTTGAGAAAGCATCTGCGGTTGTTTCCCTGTGGAGCAAATGCACAGTGAAGAAAAGCTAGTTGGGAAAAGGTTTAATGCTCTTGTTGACCACAAGGAAAGGAAAGAAAGCGGTATGCAAGATAATAGCCTATTAATGTTGTTGTACTGAACTGAAGTGACTTAATATTCCCAGGCATTTAATTATCATTAACTGTTAATGATGCTTTGGGTCTAGGCTTAATTTATGCTCGTGAGATTACAAAGTCTTTATTCGTTCAGAGTCATTTTTAGATGACGTCAGGTCTGAAGACTGAACCATGTGTCATAATTCAGTGTTTCGGTACGCTTTCTTTCAGTTTCAGCATTCCAGTCCATGCCATTTTTACAGTAAATTAAGCTACTTCTAAGGATTTGTGGTAGAACAGTTCTAGAATGTGTTTGTGAATCTGCACACGAGTTGAAAATTGTAACGTCAAATGTTCTCAGTCAACTGTCCAAAATGACTGATGTCTTTAGTTTTTCTTGAGAACATATCTGTTAGCCTCTCAATAAACCCTCTACTGAGGCCCTCGAGGGCCCTTCTTCCAACCTTCTGTGATGCTCATGCTATTCTCCTGTTCTTTTTCATTAGTCTTTTCATGTTGTTCAGTGGGTGTGGTTTCACCAGGTTTCTCACCCACCTGTATGTAAATATACTTCAGTTTTCAAGCCCTGTGTAAGATGTAAATATGGACACTGTACCACTTTTGTGTTTTCGTTGATGTCTTTCTCTCCCTTCATCTCTCTTGGGCTGTCTGAAGAGCTCGGCGTCCGTTTTGTTTGTCATTTAGAGTATTTAATGTTTTGCACTGTAATGTTGGGGCTGAAAGTTTCACTTTTTGTGTGAAATAGCAACCCTTGTTTAGCGTACTGTATGTCAGTTCATAAGCTCAGCACTTGATTTGTGAAGAAAAGGTTTACATTTTTGAATAAAACTTGAGGTGCATGTCCAACAGGGTCATGCTTTGTTCTCTACCTGGCCGTTTGAGCACATTTTTGCAAAGGTGAAGCCATGCTCATATGCTCTGTTTTTCATGAAAAGGACGGTCTCTGAAGTAAATGGGCTGCTTTGTGGCAGTTTTGCCAATCTGGCTTGAAGCCTCAAAGACTTATATATGACATCCGTCAATCAAGCCCACAGCATAATGTATGTGTACTGTTAGAAAAATGTGATATCCCCTTTAAGGCTTGTTAAATGAATTGAGAGCAGCCTGCGAAGTCTCTTCCTATAATCCTGGCCTCCCCCTCGTCTCTGCCTTAAGCCTGCCATACAAACGTTAGTCTGTTATTACCTTTTTTTTTTGTTAATTGTTGGAACTTTCCGCCTCAACGTTCTGGCCCAGGGGAATTGTGTCCTGAGACAAAGAGAGACGAATGGAGAGAGCTTGTCAGAATAAATGGAACTCAGTTAATAAAGTGACAAAACTGACTTTTCAGAGGCAGTGCTGTGTGTGTGTGCTGGAAGTGAATCTGTTTAACATAATTCATCAATTTACCATCTGTTTGAATACATTTATGGTGGGGTGCAAAATTTGTGATGCAAAATCTGTTTGCTTTAAAAGTTTATTTAGAAAATGTTTGGATATTTTAGTCCGACTTTTCACTCAAATTTATAATTACAGATTTTAATATTATTTATGTAATTTACATAATCGCAAAATATATTTCGTAATAGAAACTAATTGCAAAAATGCAAAAGTGGTCTTGAACTTATATATGAATATATTTACTAATGGGAACGAATTGTTTTAAAATACATAAATGCAAAACAGAGACATTTGTAGTTGTGTTCTTAATCTTTTGAACCATGCTAAATGTATATACTTGCTGTCTGTGAAATATGTATTTGGTACAATATTTTAAATTCGTTTTTCATTTTATAAGGGTTGTTTGTCATTTAGCAGATGCTTTCTTGCCCAAAGCAACCTTTAAAACAGGACAGGCAGTCTGGAAGTGACCTGGTGTGAAGGAATATCCTCAAGGGAATTGAAACGGTGAGTACAGTATTATCACAGTATTATTTTATGTCAGATTTTCTATGTGTGGGTTGTTCCAACTTGTATATTGTTGCAGTGGGTGAGGCCATTACATGCTAGACAGGGACCTCGTTTCTAAAGCTTGCTTTCTTCTAAGGAACACAAATGAGAATTTTGAAGACTCTTCCTGATAATACTAGCAAACCAGGACTTTTAAACTTTCTGTGAGGAACAGAAATTATAAACTCCTATAATCTCATTATAATTTCCACATTTCTTCAATGTAATTTTCCATGTGTGTATGTTCAGGCGATCAAGAAGCAGCTAATCATTTAAAATAGTGTTTCCAATACAAAGAGTTTAAAAATAGTCATTTTGTTTCACCTTCCAGCCTAAAACATTTTCAAAGCACATTGTTGTAAATGAGCAATAAAAACAAGCGTTCACCAGAGGGCATCGTAGCACAAATATAGGAAATAGCTGACAATAAACATGCTTTCGTTCAATTCTGTTTATGGAAATTATTTTTGAGGAACTTTGCCAGTCTGATGCACCGTCGAGCCCATCAAATCTTGGCCTCACGGCACGCATTAGCATGCAACGCTGATTGTGTTAATAATTTCAGCCACCTCTGGCCTTTCCAGATTATCACTGTCTGATGTGCGCGAGCCTTAAGAGATGGTTGCCAGGAAACAACCTGCACATTAATTGGCAACATTTCCGATAATTCAGTGTAATCTGTTCAGAAAGATCGACTCGCCAGTGCTTGTCTAGGCGGTGTCAGTTTAAATGAATGGAAAGCCAGTGAAAGTTTCAGCTTGCCGGGGAAAACGGCCCATTTTCATATTTGTATCAGTGTTTCTGTCCGTGTCCATGGGTCAGCGCTCAGCTGTCGGGTCGTTACTGACAGCACTGAATTTGATGCACTTTGAGATGACCCATCAAGCATTTTTAATGCTGTGAACTGTGAGTAAGCATGTTGACATCAGGGAATTGTACTATGCATTCAGTGTGTATTCTCTGCTGTTTGTTTGTTTTTTCTCAAAATTATTTTAAATGCAGACTCAGAGTTTGGTAGTATGTCCGTCTCTTAATTACAATGGAGTTAAAATCCCCCACTGGGGTAAAAAAACAACAACCTCCAAACAGTTTAAGTTGGGGAAAGATGACCCTCCTACAATTATTATTTTTTTGTCCCTTTGAACATCGCAACAGTTTTGATGAACGGCTTTGCTATTTTAAATTTTTATTTCATCTGAATATTTTGTGAGATAGTCAGTCAAAACAGTTTTGAGGTTAATTGATCTAGTTTTGTGCCACTGGAAAAATAGTGATGTGTGACTTTTGTGTCTATTTTTAGATGTATGAAAAGGATAGATAGATAGAAATAATTGGACTCATGGGGTAAGATAGGCCTCCCAGTATTGGTACATAAGGCCTCAAGTGACATGTTGTTACTTGTGTTATTTTATTAAATGTAATACTTATTGTAATTAAGTGGGTTATTATTTCTATGAATTAGATGTGCATTTCAGACATCTTTGCTTTTCATTGACAACTATAGGTTAATTGAGTGAAAATTGAATTTGCATTCATAGTGTTGCTATTATGCATATTATTATCTGTAATTAAAATATGGGCATTAAATTGGCAAATATGCAAGTTTGAATATAAGTCATACCTTTCAGATGAGTCTCTTTTACCGGGATTCTGCTTTGTCATTGTTTATTAATGTAGTATTTTATATTTTACACTATACGTGTTAGTATGACACTTAATATATATGTGTGTGTGTGTGTGTATATATATATATATATATATATATATATACAGATGAGCCATTACAGTGTAACCTGTAGAACCTCCTTTAGCCCGCAAAACAGCAGCCATGCGGCGAGGTATTAATTCAACGAGGTGGCGATAGGTCTTCTGGAGTATCTGGTACCATAATTTCAACAGCATGCAGGTCCTCCAGATCCCGTACATTATGGGGTGGTAGTGATGTATCGTGAACCCGCTTTTCCAAGTCAAATGACAAATGTTCGACTGGGTGAATTCGGAGGCCAAGGCATTAACAGGAATTCACCACCATGTTCCTTGAACCACTGCTTGACGATTCTGGCAGCGTGGCATGGTGCATTATCCTTTTGATAGCAATGGGTGCACTTGGTCTGGATCAATGTTCAGATACCTGACAGCTGTCAGGGATTGTGTTATTGGGATAATGGGGCCAAAAGTGTCCCAAGAAAACATCGCCCACAGCATAACCAGCCCGTGTCCGCCCAACAGTGCATCCAGGTGCCATAGCCTCTGTTGGTAATCATTGTATCAGCGCTCGGCCGTCGACGTGATGCACCAGGAATCTTGATTCGTCAGACCAGGCCACTTTCTTCCAGTCTCAGTGATCTTGGGCCCATCTCATGCGTTGTTGGCGATGACGTGCAGTTAGCATGGGGACCCGGCTGGCTGGTTGGCTATGCAGGCCCATACGCAGAAGGCTGTGATGAACTGTGTGTGTATACATATAAATATGAATTATATCAAAAATTCATTTATACATTCTGTAAACAAATTCATATGCAATGACTCCAGCCTGGTGCATTTTTAAGGCCATTTGTTCTAACTTAATTTGAGAAGTTTCAAATGTCACAAATGGGAGTCCATGAACTTATTTCACACATTTTGAGACAAAAGACTTTTGACTTTTATGCTTTTGCTTTTGTCCAGGGTAATTTAATCATTAGTAGTGTTGTTGTTGTTTTTTAGTAACCGTCAAATAAACTGAACAGTAATATTTGACAATATGTAGTGCAAATAATTGGATTTAATTTCTTGTATAGGATTTGAAAAGTGGGCTCGTGTTGACCGTTTCAACCCAAAACCTCTCTCGCTTTTTACATCAACATGATTTTTGAGCTGAAACCATTTCCTTTTTTATATAAACAATGTTTGTGTGTTTGTGGCAGAAAATGTGTGTACTTCCTAATAAAAATGCCACGCGTGCTTGTATGTTTTTTATTTTTATTTTTTATTTTTTAAAACCCTGCACATTCTGATCGTGACCCCAGACCGCACCTCGACAATCTGTTCTTGATTAATTGTTTTACTGCTGTGGCACTCGCCCATCAGTATTTTATTTTGAAACCACAGACCGAGAACTGGAAATGCATTTGTCGTTATAGGATGCATCAAAGAATATCTTTCAAACATTTATTTGAACAATAATAACATGAATATATCCTGATGATAATGTTGTTGTTTATAACAGTACATTTACATTTTAAAGCAAAGTACAGAATTTTAAATCAAAGCAAATAATAAGATATAAGACATTGCAGAGAAAAATTTCAGTCAAGGTTAGTTTGATAGTTTTTGAGTGAACATACATATATACTGTATATATATGACCCTGGACCACAAAACCAGT
The DNA here is from genome assembly GCF_001515645.1 of Sinocyclocheilus grahami. Lineage (NCBI taxonomy): Eukaryota > Metazoa > Chordata > Actinopteri > Cypriniformes > Cyprinidae > Sinocyclocheilus > Sinocyclocheilus grahami. Next base: position 627,614 of record NW_015505677.1, read on the forward strand.
CATAAGGGTCCATTTTTCCAAATTGAGATTTATATATCACCTGAAAGCTGAATAAATAAGCTTTCCATTGATGTATGGTTAGAATTGTTAGAATAGGACAATATTTGGCCGAGATACAACTATGTGAAAATCTGGAATCTGAGGGTACAAAAAAAAAATCAAAATATTGAGAAAATCACCTTTAAAGTTGTCCAAATGAAGTTGTTAGCAATGCATATTACTAATCAAAAATGAAGTTTTGATATATTTACAGTAGGAAATTTACAAAATATCTTCATGGAACATGATCTTTACTTAATGTCCTAATGATTTTTGGCATAAAAGAAAAATCAATAATTTTGACCCATACGATGTATTTTTGGCTATTGCTACAAATATCCCCCAGCGACTTGAGACTGCTTTTGTGCTCCAGGGTCACATCTATGTAGTGTGTGTGTGTATATATACAGTATATTCTGTTAAGTCAAATGATGCTTTCTGTGATGTATGTTTATTTTATGAGTGTTTTAATTGTGTGACTGTTATTAATAGGTGCCTGCGAAAACAGACTGTCTGCAGGATTTCAACCACTAAAAACACACCTGAAGTAAGTAAAGATGCACCAGAAAAGACAAAAAGGACCAAATGATTATGATAATTTGTTATACGTGCTGAATCATCTTAATATAGTGGTTCTCAACATTTTGGACTCTTAAGTTTCCCATTGTTTAAAACAATATTCAAAGGCCCCATGATTTTTCAAGTTTGTTGTTATTATTTTAATACTCTACAAATAATCTACAAATATTTCAGATCTTCTCACAACTAAAATAGTAAATTCATGAAATTATTATAAAATAATTAAAAAAGGAGATTTTATTAATCTAATTGACTTTTCCAGGTCTAGAAATCACACCTTTAAAAATGTTGTGGGGGTGAATTAACATGAGATCTTGATTTTGTTCATAGTTTTAGCTTATTTTAATGGTTGTTTTTTTTCCTTATTATTTTGAAATCATTTTAAGTCATTTTGACACCTTCTGTTTGAGAACCACTGGTCTAATACACACAACGCTTCAAATATTAGATGTAAGCTTCTGTAAGTCTTCAGTGATAATGAGTGTAGACGGTTGTCTTGTGTGGTTTCAATCTGATGATTTTATTTACCAAGCAGCAACAAACCTTTGGGGTTTATCAAGCATTATGACTTACAAAAATGTACCATGGTAACCAAATTTTCTGCCAAAAAACCTTAGTAACTGCATTTAATTTTAGTGCTAAAACACCATAGCTACATTTTTACTTAAAGTAAAGGTGTTGTGAATGCTTATGCTTCTACTAAGATGTTCTGGGTAGTTTCTAGGTGGTTGTTTACTGTCCAAAGTCAGACGGTCCATCCCTAAAAGCTCTGTAGATATGGCTTCCCTCCTTCAGTATAGTCAAGTCACTTTTATTGTCACATCATCACAGCATATGTACCTATAAATATAAGGCCAGAAACATGCTCTTTTATTACTCTAATAAGTTGCTTAAACATTACTGTAAAAAAGGGCCAGTTATGCAAATACCTAGTAGTGAGACACTGAGAATGCATTGTGCGCTTATGTAATAAACTGCATTTGGACACATTTTGCCTACAAATATTAAGTGTACTTGAGTTTGATTTGGACTAAAGACTGTTTTATTGTCACTACACTCTTAAAATAAAGTGTCTATTGCCCTGTTTAAATTTGGTAATAAGATGTGTCTTTGTCAGTCCAGTCACAAGTGGACAACATTAAATACAGGTGTAAACGGTAATGCAAAACATTTTGAGCTTGTCCAGAGGTAGTAGACAATTGCTTTCATGTAGTTGAATGCGTTCGAATAGCTACAAAAGGCCACCTACTTATCTCAACTTTAAAAACTTTGGTTCAGTTAATACTTTACATTTTTAAGTATAATCATCACTACATTAAATAAACTACATTAAACCAACTTAAAGTCAAGTTGAATTGCATGTAACTTATAAAAAAGCTGAAATTGCTCAACTTATTTTGATGAGTTAAAGTAAACTAAAAGCATAAGTTGCCACGACACACAGATCATATTTTTTATATTGCACTGATCTGACACACATGCATTGTGGGATGTGTTTTGAGAAAGCGCACCAAAATTTTTTAATTCTAACCTCGCTTTGTTGTGCCGAAATGCATATTAAGATTTAAATAATTGTTACCATTTGTATCCTGTCCATTCGCTTCCTTTCCTCAGACGCTCGTACGCTTTGTAATGGCAAATGGCATTCATTCAATCGTATTTACCGCACTCGGCTCTCTCATGAAGGTGATGTAGAGTGACAAAATACTACAACACACGAGACTCATTATAACGCATGCAAGACCTCACTTGACTACTTGTGATTGGATCACTGAAAATGCATCTTAATACCAGGTGTAAACAGGGCCTACAGTACCAGAATCTTTAAAGGGATATCTCACCCAAAAATACAAATTCTGTCATCATTTTATTGAGCACAAAAGAAGATATTTTGAAGAATGCTGGTAACCAAACAGTTGACGGTAGCCATTGACTTCCATAGCATGGGGAAAAAATACTATGAAAGTCAATGGCTACTGTCAACTGTTTGGAACAACTTGAAGGTGAGGAAATTATTTCAGAATTTACATTTTTGAGGTGATCTATCCCTTTAACATCCATGGAACCTTTCCATTGCACAAATGCATATTTATAGTGGAAAAAGGTACTTTAGTTTATTAAAGGGGTCATATGATGTTGCTAAAAAGAACATTATTTGGTGTAATGAAATATCTATGCGGTTTAAACATTCACAAGTTACCACATACTGTACATTATTGTTTCTCCTCTATGCCCCGCCTTTCTGAAACGCGTCGATTTTTACAAAGCTCATCAGTCTGAAAAGCAAGGTGTGTTGTGATTGGCCAGCTATCCAATGCGTTATCATTGGTCGCTTTCACAACGAAACACAGTGTCACACACGGCGACCTAGAGTGAGCAGAGGCCGGGGGCTAAAGAACGGCGCGGCCGGCGGATTCGACGAAGGAGGCTTGCGGCAACCACATGTGACGACCCCGGGCTGGACTCCGCTTCGTCCACGGTGAAAGCCGATCCGGCGATCCACAGCGCAAAGTTGATGTATTTCCTCAGCAACCAGCACGGATCAGCTCCAGGCATGACGAAGCGGATATCATCCTCTTTTGGAAGGCCAAATAAAGTAGTTTCGCTTTCACAACGAAACACACAGCCCCTTAACGACATGGCGGCGGCAACAACAATACTACAGCGAGAATAAAAGTTACGCCTTCTTTCTTTGCGTGAACATTTGGGCGGCATTATGCAAATCTTCCCACATAGTGACGTAGATATGTGGGGGGCGTGTTAGAACGAGCCGTTTTAGGTAGGCGTGGCTGACTCTGAACTTTTATAAAGAATATCTCTTTGGATTTGAGACTTTAGTCTTTGCAACTTTACAGATCTTCTTTATGCACCAAGAGCTTGTAACACTCCAAAGAGAAAGGAAAAATTTAAATCGCACCATATGACCCCTTTAAAACGTTCTGTACACTAAGAAAATGTTTGTTTTATAAACTATTCACTGAAATGTTCTTTGGGGAAGCAAAAATGGTTCTTCTAATAAACAAACCCTTTTTGGAACCTTTATTTTTAATAGTGTAGGTGAAAATTAAAATCCATAACTTAAGCATGAGCAATAGTAGTAGGGTACATCGGGGCTAAACGCACCCCGGGGTAAAAGGTAAGGCACCTTTGATTTTATTTTTATCTAAACCACTAGATGGCACAAAAGTGTGTTAAAAACACTTGTGCTACGAGACAAAAATTAATTCTTTTATTTTTCAAAATAAGCAGAAAATAGTACAAACTTTGCTAAAGTGATTGTTTTGAACAAGTATTAACTTAGACATTATTTAAAAAAAACAAAACATTATTTTAGCTGAAGTATTTGTATCAATACCGTATGCCTTTTACCCCATGCTGGTGAGCCTTTTGCCCCTCTTGCCACCTCATACATTTATAAGATTTTTAAACAAAATAAGCAACAGTCAAAGGAAATGTTCTGCTTTCTTAAAAGAATCTTTATTTATTTTTAGATGGCACTGGGCCTTTGATTTTATTTTTATCTAAACCACTAGATGGCACAAAAGTGTGTTAAAAACACTTGTGCTACAAGACAAAAATGTATTCTTTTATTTTTCAAAATAAGCAGAAAATAGTACAAACTTTGCTAAAGTGATTGTTTTGAACAAGTATTAACTTAGACATTATTTAAAAAACAACAACATTATTTTAGCTGAAGTATTTGTATCAATACCGTATGCCTTTTACCCCATGCTGGTGAGCCTTTTGCCCCTCTTGCCACCTCATACATTTATAAGATTTTTAAACAAAATAAGCAACAGTCAAAGGAAATGTTCTGCTTTCTTAAAAGAATCTTTATTTATTTTTAGATGGCACTGGTGTGTCACAAGTTATCACCCTTTTACTGTATTAATAATACCAGCTAGTCACTATGGTGTTTTGGTGGATGCTATGGTTACAAAGTTAATTTGTACCTTGTTCTAAAGTGGTTATATTCATAAACATTGTGTAAACATGGCAACCTGAGAAAGGAGATACTTTAGAAAAAAATGTGGGGGGAAAACAAGATTAAATGCTTTCTTGTTTCTCATTCTCTAGTGACAGCAGAGGCTGATGGCAGAAAGAGAAGAAGGTGGGTTATCACAGGTCATCAGTCGATTTGTACGAACATGCTCCGGTAGTTAAAAATCCATTGTTCAAATCAACAAAGCAGCGCCTCAGATATATTTCACTGATATGGGATTTGAGTGCGGAGCTGCGGATCACAGTGAAAAAATGTCAACAAAAGCACCCATATCTAAGATCTCTCTTATACCCTTCAGGATGTTTGTCTATTGTTTGTTGTTCATTAAATTCATTCACATTGACTGCGGAAATTACACCTGTATCGGCAACCGCGAGGCCTTTCATTAAGCTGGTGTTTCTGCGCGGCAGTCGATCGTACGGGAAGATAGGATCAACCTAACCTGTTCTGTTGATTCAGTGTGACGGGATTCACAAAGTGAGACTGACAGAAGACCACACATATTTCTTTGTTTTTATTTTCATGTTGCTTGTCATTGTCTTCGCCGTACATATGCTAGCGGGGGTGGCGAGCGGTGTCCACCGCCAGAGCGTTGCAAAACGGCCATCTGTCTGCGATGTCTGTCAATACACTCACTCCAATAAGAAAGGCAATGTAATTCACAGGAGGCCTTTCACACCTCGAGACTCCAAAGGGAGCGCAGACACGCCGCAGGTTTGGATAGTATCACTAAGCCGCTGTTCATCCTCGCTGAACGTGTGCGCGGCATGATAGCGGGTATTTAGCACTCGTAAAACCTATCCTATTATGTGGATGTGTGTGTTGTTCTGATTCGTTCTCATTATCGCTGTCTCTCTCCCGCATTACTTTCATGTTCACTATATTTGGGTAATTGGTTGTGTGTGTGTGTTTTCCAGGTCCGCTGGGATGGATGAGAATTCCTCCCCGTTCATGTTCCTCAACCTTTGGCAGCTGTTTGGATCCCTGGAGGAAGTTCACCTGTAACTCCTTTTATACAGCATCATAATGGGGCTCTATAACATCTGCTCAGCCACTGAAACATCTCTGAGAATAATGATTTTAAACAGGGTTTCTGTGGGTCTTAAAACATCTTTACAATTCTTAAATATGACCCTAAAAGTCTTTATTTTTATATGTTGCATGCACTGCAAAAAAATGTATATCTTCCTCAGTATTTTTTGTCTTGTTTTCCAGTTGAAATGTCTAAATATTCTTAAATCAAGATTTACATTGAAATGAGATGGAAAATGAAGATATAAAGTCTTGTTTTCTGAGAAACTGAGCAAAATGATGTTAGTTTATGCTTGAAACATGAACAAATATCTGTCACTGGGCTAAGAAAACTTGTCGTTTCCCTTTGAATTATGTTGATTTTTCCAAGCCCATCGGAAAATATTTGTTCTTGCTCTCAGAAAACAACATTCATTTTTATTCTCCAGTAAATGTATACTGATTTTTTTAATTGGAAAATGAGACAAAAACACCGAGAAAGGACAACACTTTTTACAGTATGATCAGAATTAACATCTAACAAAGATCTGTTGCAAGTTGTATTTTCAAACTTTTAATGCAATTAATTGTGTGCATCCTAGAGGTAAAGAGAAGGTAACTTGTTCTGATTTTATTACATTTAAGAGGAGTTGTTAAGCCTCTTAGCCATAATTAAATCACTTTAACTCACGTAGCTTACTGCTTTTGCAAAATAGTGGCAACAACAATATAAAATGTTGATGCTTAGTAAATATTTACATTTACTGTGCATATGTAAATATTTACACAATAAGTTATAGTCACAACAATATTTACCACAAAGTAACTTAACTTTACTCAGTGTTATTGTAAATGTTTTTTTTTTGGTGGGTAAAGTTGTTACAATTTGACTTTTTATTTTACATGTCAACTAAACATGACTCAAATTACATTTTTTATTGAAAACCACTCTGTCATTTTAGTTAAAATAATGAATATGACATGATCAATTATTGACAACTTTTTGTCACGAATCCGGTCCATGAACTTCCTTCTGCTAGCCATCAGAGGTCACCCTTTCCGATTTCATTGACTCTCGCACTACACACTGTTGCACATCACCCCGGACTACATATCCCATCATTCATTGCACTGATTGCACTCAGCACACAGCTGGTAAATCCGCACGTCTCACGTCTTGTCAGCTCCGTAACACTTTTAAAGAACATAAATTATCCATAAAAACATTTAAAATTAACACTGGCTGTGGGCTGTTTAAGAACTTGGCACATTCAAATGAAATTAAACTTTTGTGCAACTGTTGCTAATGATAACATCTAACAAATTTGACTACTTTTAGTTCTTTACCTGAATATCACTATCAAGCTTATTTACCAGCAAGTCTAGTAAATTATGCTTAATATACAGTTATATTAAAGTAACTGGATATCAAGCGACTTGGGGTCAGATTTACTAACAGCTTGCACCAACACAAACCGTCTTTTGGCGTTAAAAATAGTACTGTCAGGATTTATTAAAGAATTAGTGCTGAAAAGGCGTGGGCACAGTTATTTTTGTGCCTGACCTTATTGAATATGCATTTGAAGGAGTTTCCCTGTCAGACGCAAAAGGAGAGTATTAAAATGAATCACGCAAAGTGTGTGTACCAACATTTACACTTGTATACTGATATTTAACGCTCCAAAAAAGCACGTCTCAAAGCAGATGCTAATTTACGCTGCTCTTGGTAGATTGTGTTGGTCATTATGGAAATTATCTGGCTGTGTCTGTGTTCTTTAATTTGTGCATTGTCAGTAAACCACCCACAGAAACTTCCACTCCCATTAACGCTTATTTGGAATTGCGCTCTCACGCTAATTGGCCCTGTTTAGTAAATCTGGCCCTTAATGTATTTTCATGTGCATTAGAGTGCACATTAAAGTGGCTTACTTCCTTTAGAACTGACTGTGACATTGGTGGTGAGGTTTATTGTCTCTCGTGCTATGATCTGGGCAATAAGGGCATTTCACCTCACTTAAAGCAGCTGATTACTCGTCTCTTTATGTGTGGGAGCATCTGGCTGTCACAATGTCCTGTCACAATTACCTTCTGAATTTTCCTCTAATTAAGGGCTAGCCTGCCTGCTCATAATTTGCAATTTCCAGTGTTTATTAGCTTTTATTTATTTATTTTCGAATAGAGTGCCCTGTGAATAGAGCAGGTGTGAACGTAGCACACATTTTCCGCATTTTTGAAAGGAATTGAATTAAGTTGATTAATTAGAATTACAGCTGCTTTTACCAGCTATTTAAATTGGCTAAAAGGAGACAAAAGCATGCTACTATTCAGACGTTGTGTTATAATGAAGTGTGACACCTTTATCAAAACTCAAGTGAAGATTTTGACCCATCGGTTAACTGAATAGTTTCTTGTCTAAATCTTTTGTTTATTGCAGGTATAGTCCTGATTATCTCTTAACAGTGCTGTTAACATCCGTCTCAGTGGACATGGACAGCACTACATACAGGTATGAACAGTGTCCAAAGCAATCATTGAAACCGCATTTGAAGGTAGTTAATAATGCTTATGAAATCTGTAAACAAGTGGCCACAGGAGATGTGTAAACAGAAATCTGTCTCGCCTGACCACTTGTGATCGGATCACCCGAGACGGATTTTAATCCCAGGTGTAAACAGGGCGCATGGCTTATCTTCAGCACATCCTCTCATCCGTTACCGCGTTAACTGAATAGTTTCTTGTCTAAATCTTTTGTTTATTGCAGATATAGTCCTGATTATCTCTTAACAGTGCTGTTAACATCCGTCTCAGTGGACATGGACAGCACTACATACAGGTATGAACAGTGTCCAAAGCAATCATTGAAACCGCATTTGAAGGTAGTTAATAATGCTTATGAAATCTGTAAACAAGTGGCCACAGGAGATGTGTAAACAGAAATCTGTCTCGCCTGACCACTTGTGATCGGATCACCCGAGACGGATTTTAATCCCAGGTGTAAACAGGGCGCATGGCTTATCTTCAGCACATCCTCTCATCCGTTACCGCTGTCAGGAGTGCAGGACTCTGTTTGTTTCTGCCCAGGTCTGTCAGAGCAAGAATGCTGCAGTTCTTCACCGCTGCTCCAGCTGTGCCTATGATTGTGAACAAACCCACTACACTCTCAGGAAAAAAAAAAGGTACAAAAGCTGTCACTGGGGCTCTACCCTTTCAAAAGGTACTAATACATACACTTTCGGTACTAATATGTACCATTTAGAGGGGTAAATAAGGTACAAAGGTACCTTTTAAAAGCATAACTCCCCAGTGACAGATTTTTTTGGTGTGGTTTTTTTCTCTGAGTGTACGACCAAGGTCAATACAGGATCCAGGAGAGAGCTGAGAAAACGCTGCCAGACAATCACAGCCAATCAGAACATAATTGGTTTTTAAGCTGACGGGAATGACAGCAGTTTTGCAGTTCCTGCTGCTAGATGCCATAATTGGCATGTTTCTATTCAAAAGTAGGTATGTATTAACACAATACATGTTGTGGTTGTTGTTTTTACACATAAAATGCACACTTCTGGTCAAAAGGTCAACATTTTGGAAGTTTGGGGTTGGTAAGATCATTGAATATTTTTTTTTTAAAAAGAAGCTTTTTATGCTCACAAAGGCTACATTTATTTAATCAGTAAATACAGTAAAGACAGCAATATTGTGAAATATTAATATAATTTAAAATATATCTGTTTTATATTTTAATGTATTATAAATTGTCATTTATTCCTGTGATGCGCAGCTGAATTTTCAGCATCTTAACTCCAGTCTTCAGTGTCACATGGTCCTTCAGAAATCATTCTCTCTGTCCTGCTTTGTTATTGTTATTAAGAAAGTTTGAGCAGGGTGCAGCACTGTTGGGTGTCTAGAAAGTTTCAGAGTATTCTGAGAAATTATTCTGAAACTCAGTCTGGGGTAGTTATCTTGGCTGACATGCAATTTGGAGGAAATGCTGTCATATTAATAATAATAATGCTAATAATAATACATTTTATAGAGTGCTTTTCAAGGTACTCAAAGAGGGTTATTAATTATTAATGATGCTTACTAAGCCATTTTTATCAACATCTCATCTTGAAGCATTTGTGCTACGAATGTGAATCATGGCTCATCAAACTTAGGGCTCGTTTACATCAAGAACGATAACCATAACAATAACTATATTAGTGTGGATGATAACGGTGTTTATTATAAACATGCATTGACATTTTAAATGCTCAAGGTCTTGGGTAGGTGGATTCTGATTGGCCTTCAATGTTTTTTCTCGTTCATCAGCTGTAGAGAATTGTCCCATTTCAGTGTTATTTTAGTATCACTGAGATACTGTTATATTTTTATGAATATTTTGAATACTTTTTATTATATTTTGTTTTCATTTTAGTTAAAGTTTTAGTAATTTTGTGTGTTTTGTCTATATAGCTTTTATTAATTTTATTTCAGATTTAGTTTTTTTTTTTTTTTTAATACCATTTTAGTGTTGAGTGAAACTAAATGAAAATGAGAAATGCTGCCTTGGCAGCTAGCTGATTTTTTTTTTTTAACATATAATTTTTTTAATTTCAATTTTAGTTTTTATGATTCCAACAATATCATTCTTCTTCTTCTTTTTTTGTTATCATTTTAGTTGTGTGTGGACTTCACTATTTTGATAGAATTAGAATGATTATTAAAACTTAAAAAATACAGTTACAATTATAGTTATCATTCTTGTTTTGTATTAATAAATTACTGTATAGTTAAAATAACATTCTTTGCTTAAGGTTATTTTACTCTTGGTTCTCTGCTTGTATCTTGTGATGCACTTCTGAACTAATGAATTGGTTTTCAAAAGTCTTTATAGCTGTTATTTGAAACAGAATCTTTATTTCTGATTTAAAAGTCTACATTTCTGTTTTGTGAGCATTCAGTGAAGGTCAGTCAGAAATGGCAGGGCCATAGCAGGATAAAACCTCAACCAACTTGGCAAGGGGATGAAGAGGGCTGGTGGTGCTCGCTCGTGTTGTGACCTATGTGGTCATCGCTGTGTGACTCAAAAAGGAGCTTGACCTTCATTGGCTCTCTCACTCCAGGCTGAAACCTCTGTTCTGTGTGTTGCGTACGCCGTGCACACAGCGCTTTGCTTCCAAATCTGCCCTTCAGCAGCACCTACTCACCACGACCCATCATCCTCCACAACCACTGGCATCAACAAATGTGTAATGCCACATCCATACCTCTGCCAATGCTGTAAAATACTTCCTCATTAAATAGCGTTGGAGAGTTAACTAACTTAATTATTTTTTTTTAGTAATGCAACGATATATCGGTTATTTTAAGAAGAAATTGATAGTTTCCACAAAAATATTCAGCAGAACAACTGTTTTCAACACTGACAATAATAAGAAATGCCTAAGCATATTAGAATGATATCTGAAGGATCATGTGACACTGAAGACTGGAGTAATGATGCTGAAAATTCAGCTTTGATCACAGCAATAAATTACGTTTTACAATATATTCAGATACAAAACCGTTATTTTAAATCGTAACGTTTCACAACATTACTGTTTTTTTCTGTATTTATGATCAAATAAATGCAGCTTTGGTGAACAATAAGATATTTCTTTATTAAAAAAAACAAAAAGTGTATTTTGCTATATAATTTGCAAAATACAAAGGTAAATAGTAGCCTACCGTTTGTTAAAATATTCAGTTAATATGTATTAGGGTGTATTATAGGTTTTATCTAAATTTCTTTCACATTTATGTCAATTCATCTATTCAAGTTTAACGTTGTCACTCTTAATTGTTAACTCAATGTAAAACCTTCACTGTGTCCCAGAAAACTGATTCAATTATAAATAATATCATCTGATAGTTTTGTATTTAAACATATATTGCTTCTTTAAGTAGCTTCCAAGTATGTAGCTATTTTTAGTAGCTTGTCGTGCAGCCAAATACCTTTTTTGACTACTTTAAATTGTGAGTAGCTTGTGGCTTTGTAAGATTTAAAGTAATTTTCAAACCATTTGGGAGAAAAAAAGGTAAGCGGTTAAACAAGTTCACATGTTGCTGTAAATATTGCATTTCTTAAAGGGGTCATATGATGCTGCTAAAAAGAACATTATTTTGTGTATTTGGTGTAATGAAATGTGTTTATGCGGTTTAAGGTTAAAAAAACACATTATTTTCCACATACTGTACATTATTGTTTCTCCTCTATGCCCCGCCTTTCTGAAACGCGTCGATTTTTACAAAGCTCATCTGTGTCCTTCCAAAAGAGCCGGCGGCTAGAGTGCGGTGAATGGCGATCCCCAGCGAGAAGTTGATGTATTTCCTCAGCGACCAGCACGGATCAGCTGTAGGCATGACGAAGCAGATATCGTCCTCTTTTGGAAGTAAAATTTATTTATGGCATTATTTTTGAAAGCATACTTTCAGGGCCGTCCTTAGCTGACGCGGGGCCCGGTGCGAGGTAGGGAGGGGGCCCCCCTCGGTCCATTCGCTGCGGGGCCCCCTCAAGCCCGGTGCGACCACACCAGTTGCACCCCCCTAAGGACGGCCCTGCTCACTTTACAGCATTTTTACACAAGTGGCTCAAATTTTTCACAGTACTGTAGCTTTGTACAGTTCTTCTGGATTTAGTCTGTCTCAGTTTTTTTTCTGTTTCTTCATGGCATTTCAGACAGACTGGATGATGGTGAGATCAGATCTCATCACAAAAATGGATTATTACAATTAAGAGCTATATACAGTGGGGCAAAAAAGTATTTAGTCAGCCATCAATTGTGCAAGTTCTCCCACTTAAAAAGATGAGAGAGGCCTGTAATTTTCATCATAGGTATACCTCAACTATGAGAGACAAA
>NW_015505677.1:640438-684596 GCF_001515645.1 Sinocyclocheilus grahami
ATATTTATATATATATATATATATATATATATTTTTTTTTTTTTTTGGTGAAAATACTAATGTGCCCAAGACTTTTGCACAGTATATATACATACATGCTTAAGTCTACGTATGTGCTATATTGCAAGTCCTCTAAAGCAGACAGTAGCTTTGTGTGCATAAATTTAAGTCACTGCAAGCAAGTCGGTAAGCTTTCTGAAAGTCTGGAATCTCCTTGGCACATTCCTGAGAAAAGTAGAAGAATTCATGAACAAATCGTTCTTTTGAGTCATATCATTGCAATTAATCTTTTGATATAGTCCACAAGACTAGTCTACATGATTTGTTCATGATTTGAATGGATTTGAATCTTGAGTGACTGGAATGTTATTTGCAAGCAAAAATTTACATTTCAGTTTTTTTCCCACACAAAGCTACCATTTGCTTTCAGAATACTTGGAATATAGTGCACAACTCCTATGATTATTTATATTATACTTTAATCATGCTTTTGTGTCCTTTTATTTTGAATTATTGTAATTGATAACACAAAATACAAAAAAAAAAAGAAAGTGTTCCTTTGAGAAAGTCTAACAGGTTTGGAAAGCCATGCTTTTTTACCTTTTAATTCCTAAATAAAAAGCTTAATTTCTGACAGTGGTGTGGAGAAGCTGAAGGTGAACAGGGGAGACAGGCCACTTCACCTCGTATAGACCTGGAGGGCCCAGGTGTCTTGTGGTACATGGACTACAGTTCAAGTGTCAGGTTAAATGTAGTGACCTTCTATGTAGACAGCGCGTGGGAGTCTTGAATGACAGGAGTGCAATTATTTCCAAGCCATTTTTTTGGCTTCGGTTATGGCTGCTTTCTTTGTGCGGTGCTGCTTCTGGTGGTCACTGTGTCATTTTCAGCTACGTCACCTAAAAGCAAGGAGGGGCTATGCACAAAATGAGCCTTCATATGCCACTGAAGATTAACGCTACTCCACCAGTGGCAGTGAAAAGTCTTGCGGCATTAAAAGTGTGATCACCGGCGTAGACAAATACCTAGAAGCAACAAAGAGATGTGAGAAACAAACCAATGGCAAAGCTAATCAAGTCTCTGCCTGGGGCACAAGGCTAACAGACAAACTCATAAAGAGTCCTAAAAGCTCTTGAAATGCGCTTCTCCTTAATGGCTTCCATCTTAAATTTTGCCCTTCGTGCTGCTAAACCCCGCATTGAGCGTTTGATTGCTTCTATCTGATGTCTCATTCACATTATGCTGAGAAGGACTACTATCTAAGTTATGTTGATGCACAACCTTAAAAGGGTTATTATTTGTGTTGAAACCTCAATTTCACACCGCGCGAGACTGGCATACTGTTGAACGGATGGATTTTAAATTGACTGGAGATTTTGTGACTGTGTTTATTTGAAGACGAGCATTATTTCCGTGAGGGTTTATAATTGTGCAATTAGTGGACTGGAGCTAACTGTTGTCTAATAATGCTTTTATAATTTTTATAATTAGGACTGGGAAAAAAGTGTCCAAGAATGAGCTTGTCATGTCTCATGGATGGATGATGTGAACATGTGGTAGACCATATTGATGGATGGAATCTCCACCATGCTTGGTTGCACATATTCCGTATGTCCAGAGTGTTACGCCATTAAATGATGTGCTGGAGACTCACCGTCCCACAAATCACTGCGTGCTTTTGAAGTGGAAGACGTTACATAATTGCAGATGGCTGTCCAGATGGTGATTATGCTCACCTTGAAGATGACCACATGTTTTGGCGAAGCTCACATTGAGCTGCTCTTGTTTCAGTTCACCCTTTCAGAAGTCATTGGGAAGATTGCGCACCCACGCCCGTGTAGATCTCACCATCGCTTCGAGCCTGAACCGCACTGAACTGTTGTACCGCAGCGGTTTTGAACAACAGAGCTGCACGCTTCATTAATTGCAGCGAGCCTCTGGTGCTGTTGGACTGCGGTGCTGCTTCAGGAGGAGCTGCTGTGAGTTCACACTCCGCTCTGATCATTTTTCCTCTCGCAGATTCCTATCATCACATTGATCACTGCATGTAGCACATATACAGCAAATGATGGATCCCCACTGCACCCTCTCTCATCCCTCTCTTTCTTCTTTTTCATCTCATCCATTTTTCATCATCTTTTTCTCTCTGTGGTCACTTCATCTCATCCCTCGTTTTCTATCATTTCTTCATGCCTTTCAGTATCTTTTTCATCCCATCTTTTCTTTGTTCTCTCTTCTTCTTATTTCTATTTTTCTTCTCTTCTTTTCCATGCCATCTCTTTTCTCTCTTTTGAATCTGCTCCAACTTCATCACTTTTTTCTTTTATCTCTTCTTTTTCTATCATCTCTTTTTTCATGCCATCTCTTTTCTCTCTGCTGTCTCATCTTCATCTCTGATGCATTCATTTTTATTCCATCTCTTTCTTTCATCTCATCCCTCTTTCATCATCTTTTTCTCTCTGTTGTCATGTCATCTCATCCCTCTTTCATCATCTTTTTCTCTCTGTTGTCACGTCATCTCATCCCTCATTTTCTATCATTTCTTCATGCAATCTCTTTTCTGTTGTCTCTTCTTCATCCTCATCCCTTTATCTATTACCTTTTCTTTTTCATGCCACTTCTTTTCTCTCCGTTTCACTTCATCCTCATCCCTTTGTCTGTCATCTTTTCTTGTTCAATACCATCTCTTCTTCATCTCATCCCTCTTTCACGCTGTCATTTTTTCATCTTATGCCTTTCAGTATCTTTTTCATCCCATCTTTTCTCTGTTCTCTCTTCTGCTTATTTCTATTTTTCTTCTCTTCTTTTCCATGCCATCTCTTTTCTCTGTTGAATCTGCTCCATCTTCATCACTTTTTTCTTTTATCTCTTCTTTTTCTATCATCTCTTTTTTCATGCCATCTCTTTTCTCTCTGCTGTCTCATCTTCATCTCTTATGCATTCATTTTTATTCTCTCTTTCTTTCATCTCATCCCTCTTTCATCATCTTTTTCTCTCTGTTGTCACTTCATCTCATCCCTCGTTTTCTATAATTTCTTCATGCAATCTCTCTTCTCTGTTGTCTCTTCTTCATCCTCATCCCTTTATCTATTACCTTTTCTTTTTCATGCCACTTCTTTTCTCTCTGTTTCACTTCATCCTCATCCCTTTGTCATCTTTTCTTGTTCAATACCATCTCTTCTTCATCTCATCCCTCTTTCACGCTGTCATTTTTTCATTTTATCACTTTCAGTATCTTTTTCATCCCATCTTTTCTCTGTTCTCTCTTCTTCTTATTTCTATTTTTCTTCTTCTTTTTCATGCCATCTCTTTTCTCTCTGCTGTCTCATCTTCATCTCTTATGCATTCATTTTTATTCTATCTCTTTCTTTAATCTCATCCCTCTTTCATCATCTTCATCTCACCCCATCTTTTCTCTCTTTATCTCTTCATCTCATTCCTTTTTTCTTTCATCACTTCTTTTCCCATCCCATCTCTTTTCTCTATTGTCTCTTTCATCTCATTTATCTTTATCATCTCATCTATTTCCTCTTTTGTCTGTTTCGTTCCATCTCATCCCACTTTGTTTCATCTATTATTCTACATGCAGTCTCTTTTCTTTCTATCTCATCCCTCTTTTTCAGGTCATCTCGTTTCTCTCTTTTGCCTCATTCCTCTTTCACAGTTTTTTTTAAATAGAATGTTCAAGGTTGTATGATTTGTTTTGTTTTCTTGATGTTCTTTTCAGGAATTTTGAGGAGAGTTTTTCTTTTTTTATTCTTGGCCCCAAGTATAATGTGGCGCAAAAAATAAAAAGTCAATTATTGAATTTTTTAATTGGGCAAGCCAAACTTGCTGTTTATATAACCAGGAAAAACAAACTAGAGGGTAGAGAGGAACAACATGTGGTTATTGTTTTCAAAATCTGGTAAAAGCCAGGGTTATGCTTGATTTTAAGGTCTTTAAAATGGTGAATGATTTAGAAAGGGGTCCTTTTGCACCCCTTATTCGAGTGTTGGATATTTTGATTTGTTGTTTTGCTGACTTTGTAATGATTGAATAAAGTGTGTTGAAAACTCTTTCTTTCATCTATTCTTTTTCTATTTACTGTCTCTTCTTCATCTAATTTTTCATTTCTCTTTTATCATTTCTCATCTCATCATTCTCTCATCCACTTTTTCATTGTATTTCTTTTGCTGTTTTATCTTATCCCTTGTTCTAATATAGCTCCTTTCCTTTCATATAATTCTCAATTTAGTCTCATTTTCATCTCTTTCATCTCAAACCTGTTTCATCTGTTCTTTGTTTATGCAATCTCATTTTCTTCTTTTATTCATCTTTTGTAATATCATCACATCTATCTTTTGTCTCTCTGTTGTCTCTTTCATCTAATTCCTCTTCTAGCCTCACTTTCTCTTTTTTTTTGTTCGCTCTCCAGTATGTCATATTTTTATCTCAATCCTCCTTTCTCACATCATATGCCTTTTTCTTTCTATTATCTCATTCATTCCATCCTTCTTTTAGTCTCTCACCCCCTATAGGAAATAAAACAAAATCTATTTAATATCCCAATAGTTTCTTCTCACACTAGAGAGCAATGGAAAGCAAATAGAGAGACGTTTACCGCATAGACCTCGGTATTCTCTTTATATCATTTTCTTCTCTTTACCTTTCCCCTCTGTTCCACCTCTTTGCAGCGCGCACACAGTCCTCTATATCCGAATATCAGTATGTCCGTGGCCTTGCGAAGGTGACTCTGCCAGCGAATGTAAGCGTGTGAGAGAGAGGGAGTAAGCGCACATCTGCACATGCGTGTGGACCTGACGTCCTGTGCCCCTCTCACTCTCCTGCCTTCTGTGAGTCAGTATGAGTCAACATGGTGAGCGTGCATGAATTTACATGTATGAAGCCTCACAGGCGTCCTGTGGTTTGTGTGTGTGTGTGGCATTATCTGTGATGGACTGTGTGTGTGCACGTGTGCGCTCACCATACATCTTCATCAGTCACGCTTAATGCTTCATCTCCGCATTTGTCGGTACTTTGTATCAACATTCCCGTGCTTCCCTTCGCCTCTCCTCCTCCTGCTCTTCCCTCCCACTCTCCATCGAACCTGCAGCCCACCCTTTCCCACCTTGTCTTTCTGCATGGCTCACTATCTCTCGCTCTGTCTCACTCATTGATAGTGGAGCTCATGTGACCTGAATGCTGATTGGCTAATCACTATTCCATGGATGAGGTCGTGTTGTGGGATGGAATGTCAATCTGTCTCTCTCTCTTTCTATGAACAGAGGGACCACACAGTCAACTCAGGGAGAACAGAATGAGTCTCTCTCTCCGTCGGCTTCTCTTTCAGTCCAGCTGACATATATAGGGCCAGATAGTGGTGCGCTCGATTACGTTTAATTTAACCTGGATTACTTGTTTTATTGGCATTGGGCAAAGAGTGTCACTTTTCTCCTCTAGTTCTTCTCTAGTCTAGCAGAAATAAGACATTGACTAAAGCTAACTACTAATTATATGTATTTAAAAAGTGATCCAGTGAGACAACTTACCTCGGATTGGGAGTATAGAAGAGTCATTGGGAATATGTGAAGGATTTGCATATCAAAGAAATATGTGAACATAAGTAATGCTTTAATGCACAATTACTTATTTTGCTCAAATTTAATTGCATTTTCATAAACCAGCTAATTAAACGTATAATAGTTAGAGTAGGACTGTCACAATGCCAGATTTTCACTACGTGACTGTTGTCTACTCTGGCATGATTTTTTGCAGCAGTAGTAGCTACACACTGCAGTCTTATTTTTTTCTGTTTAATGATGGGTGGGAACCACATTAAGACACAACACTACCAGATACTACAGTATGTTGGAGATTACAAGTTATTGGCGCTGGATTATTTACAGTGGGATTGTATGTGGTGTATTAACCTGCTAAAAATATTGAATTTTTTGGTTGTCCTCAATATTGTGACACCCCTATACAAAGTATTTGATTGTACACTCTCAGAAAAAAAGGTTTAAAAGCTGTCACTGGGGAAGTACCCCTTCAAAAGGTACTAATATGCACCGTTTAAGGGTTGAAAAGTTACCGCCCCAGTGACAGCTTTCTGAGAGTTTGAGAAATTCTGAGAAATTTCTGTGAGTGTATTGAAACAAATTTCAGCATTTGTAGTAGTGAGTATTTTGTAAGACAGCAGTAGAAGTACTATCACTGAAGCAAAAGTTCATTATCATTGTCACTATCACTATTTTTAATTAACAAGCATATATGAAATGTATTTTTAGCTATTCTTTTTACCTGCCATGTAGAAAAAATGACTTTGATATGTAAAAAGAACGCACATAAAACATGATTAATTTAATTGAGTCACAGCAAAATCTGTACTGAAAACGAATTATAATTGATTAATCTGTCAGACTTTCGGGGATTTTCATATTTTGTAGTAGTTTAGTTAAGAGCTGGAAAATAGAACGTTGCTGTTTTGAGACCCATGAAGAACAAGCCATTTGAGAGAGATAATGGATATTATTGTTATTGTACGTTTTTTATATATATAATGTTTTTTTTTTTTTAAAGAAGTCTCTTATGCTCATCAAGACTGCATTTATTTGATCAAAAATACCATAAAAATTTTAATATTGTGAAATATTATTACAATTTCAAATATACTGTAAAATACAATTTATTCCTGTGATGTAAAGTTGAATTTTCTTCAGCCATTACTCCAGTCTTCAGTGTCACATGATCCTTCAGAAATCATTCTAATATGCTGATTTGCTGCTTAAGAAACATTTCTTATTATTATTATCAAAGAAAACAGTTCATTGATGCATTCTTTGATGAATATAGATAGATCATTTATTTGAAATATAAATAATTTGTATCATTATAAATGTATTTTACTCTCACTTTTGGTCAATTTAATGCATCCTTTCTAAATGAAAGTATAAATTCGTACATAAATCTTGATGATTACAAATCACACACACACACACACACAGATTTATTATATAACCACAGGGATGAGATGTGTGTGGAGAGAGGCAGAATCCGTTAAATGTCAATGCTGAAAAGACTGAAATAGGTGAACATAAATTATCAGTAGCTTTGCTTTCTGTCTTAAGAGTTGCTGTGCTGTGTATTTTGTTGTGTTTTGTAACTAGTCAAATAAAAACTGACAAGATGTGCTATTTTGCACACCTTAAAAACAATAATCAGTAGACGTTACTAGATCATTTTGGACATTTAAGTGCCACTGTGTTTGTGTTTTTATTAAAACAAACCTAAATCAGGGCCCGTTGTGTAAGTCTTTGCTAATTGACATTTTATTTACTATTGCTTCTTTGATGGTGATTTGCAGCTGATCTTGCTTTTATGTGTTAACAAACGCAGCTGATGATTGGCGATCTAACTCTCCACATTTATTAAGTTTGTTGTTTTGGTTGTGATGTTAAAATTAATGACAATGACAGCAGCAGTCAAAGGCTGGTTTGAGGGCATCGCATTCATATCTATGTGGTTGGCCTACCGTTTGTAAGGTGCTTCGAGGAATTTGATTGATCTCCTCGTTTCATCTTTCCTTTTCTTTATATAACTATCAAGCCTCTAGATATACATAAGCCTATATGATATTTATGCAAAGCCTACTGTCAGCACATGCCCCTATAAATGACTTAATGCTTTAGTGTAATTCCTGCATTTCCCTGATCTGCACTAAAGAGACTGAAGTGTTCATGTAACAGGCAGTCGTGTGTGTCCGTGAATTTTAAAATCCTCACTAAGTTTTGAATTGTAGTCTTGTTTTTTCAGTCATGTGAATGATTTTATGTATATTGCATTTGATGGGAGAATCATAAATCCTAATTCAGTTTAACTTCATTCAGTTAAAATGCAAATTAAAGCGGCATAAACGGTGCTAACACAAACGTGAGGCAGGGGGTCAGGCAACTTTTTGTCATTTACTGGGGGTGTTCACTGTTAACATAGTCTCTAATTGATTTCTGTGGGGAAAGCAACAAGGTATTTACAATATATTTGGCTATTTTCAGAAAGAAAAATGTGACCGAAAATGCAGATGTCGTGCATTTCTTTGTTGATGATGGGAGAAACCTTTGGCCTGTTTAGCCTTCACTATGCATATCTAGACCGCACCTTATTTTATTTCAGATAAAACTAAAAATTAATTAAAATGTATATAATAATACATAATAATAAAAGGTAACACTTTATTTCAATAGTCCACTTTAGACATTCTATTAACAGTAAGTAACTTTGCAACTACATGTCAACTAGCAGTTAGTAGAGTATTAGTAGACTGTCTGCTTAATATCTTCTAACACTTTCTTTGTCAACTTATTCTACTAACCCTAAACCTACCCTACCAGTCTACTCTGAGAGTTAGTAGACATGTAGATGCAAATTAATGAGAATTAGTTGACATGTAATTGACATGTAGTTACAAAGTTACTTATAGTTAGTAGAGTGTCTAAAGTGGACTATCGAAATAAAGTGTAACCTAATAAAATAGTATGTAATAATACATACAGTAATCATAATGTGTGCATGTATAAAAGCTCGGATTATTCAAAAAATAAATTATTGTATGTTGTCTCATGTTCACCAATGGTGTTTATTTGTTAAAAAATACAGAAATATATATATATATATATATATATATATATATATATGTGTGTGTGTGTGTGTGTGTGTGTGTGTGTGTAGTTGCATTCAAAATTATTCAACCCCTTTGACCTGCAAGACATTTTGCTGCAGAGAACAAAATTTCATGAAAACAATTAAATAAAGGCATCAGTCAAAAATCAGTCAATCAGTCAAAAGTTTGAGTGATTTTGAGGATGCAAAATGTATGAATTATGAAAAAAAAAATCTAATTGGTCCTAAACATTCACATACAAAATTATTATTATTATCCCCAAAAGTCAAATTTGGTGCAGAATCTTTTTTTAATTTTTTTTATAACATCCAATAAACGCTGCCTGTAAGTGCTTCTGTCACCTCTCTGCTGCAGTCTTGGCTCATTCCTCACTTGAGAAATCTTCGAGATCATTGATCTTTAGATTTCACATTGTCATTGCTTTATTCAAATGCCACCAAATATTTTCAAAAAAAATTATTTTATGTTGTCTATATGTGTATGTGTGTGTGTATTTGCATTCAAAATTATTCAACCCCTTTGACCTGCAAGACATTTTGCTGCAGAGAACAAAATTTCATGAAAACAATTAAATAAAGGCATCAGTCAAAAATCAGTCAATCAGTCAAAAGTTTGAGTGATTTTGAGGATGCAAAATGTATGAATTATGAAAAAAAAAATCTAATTGGTCCTAAACATTCACATACAAAATTATTATTATTATCCCCAAAAGTCAAATTTGGTGCAGAATCTTTTTTTAATTTTTTTTTATAACATCCAATAAACGCTGCCTGTAAGTGCTTCTGTCACCTCTCTGCTGCAGTCTTGGCTCATTCCTCACTTGAGAAATCTTCGAGATCATTGATCTTTAGATTTCACATTGTCATTGCTTTATTCAAATGCCACCAAATATTTTCAATGAGATTTAAATCTGAAGTCTGAACAGGACATTCAAGAACATTCTACGACTGATCCCTGAACTAAACTTCAGTAGTTTTGGATGCATACTGGGATGGCTGTCCTGCAGGAAATCCCATTGATCATCTAGCTTTAGTTTCTGCACTGAAGGCTTCACAATCTTTGCCAAAATGACCTGATACTTCAAAGAATCCATGATGCCCTTCATACAGTCAAGATTTCCATTTCCGGCAAAAGCAAAACACCCCATACCAGGATTGGTCCACCTCCATGTTTGGCCATGGAGATGGTGTTCTTCTGCTCATAAACCTTGCCTTTTTTGGACCAGACATACCTCTGATCCATGGGTCCAAAAAGTTCCAGTTTGGTCACATCACTCCATAAAACATTCTTCCAGATTTCCACAGGTCTATCCTTTTATGTTCTTCTTGGTCAAGAGTGGCATTTGGCAAGGTGCCCCAACATGAAGGCCATACTTGTCTAGTGTTCTTCTTATACTCTGCATTGAAATTATTTTTCCTCCTTTCATCAGGTCATTTTGAAAGGCTTTGCAATTTTTATGATATTTTAGGATATTGTGCTTTTTCTTCAACACCCTCAAAGGTTTTCTGGTACAACAGATTTTAAGCTAAGGAATAAGGCTGCCAGCTGTGTCTCTAGGAACTTGTAGCAATTTGGAAATCTTCATGTAGCCCTAGACTTTGTAAAGTAATAAAACTATTTCTTCTCTATAGCTTTTGTGAGAGCTATAGAGAAGAAATAGTTGATTTTGCCATATTTTCTACTCAACTTTAGCACATGCATGGGCTAAGTTTATGTATATGTAACGGCTCAAGCTGATTCTGTTTTGTAATAGCGTTTCTAAAGGCTTAATTGTATTTTAAGACAATTTTGTTCCCTATCATACAAATAAGAGACTTAAAAACAGCAATGTTGAATTGGGGTTGAATAATTATGACATATAGCTGTGTTATTCAAATATCCTATAATTAAAAATGATTACGTTTATATATTGACATGATCACTTTTAGGTAGGGTATGTGATTTTTAGAGGCTAGCAATAGCAAGCTATAGCTTTGAAAGCAAGATCCCACTTTCCCCGATTCTGGAAAGCCACGCCTCCTCCAAAACACATGACCGCGCACAGGCAGACCAGAGGCTAATCAGCGACATGATGAGAGACGGCGTTGGTGGAGGGTTGAATGCAATGCTGTCAGATTATCTCATGTCTCATTCATAGGTGAGAAAACATTAAAGTACAAAGCGCATAATATTACAATAATAACGCCTACCATTGTTGTTCGGTCTGCAATAGCGAAATGGAACGCTCTGATGATGTATCATGTCTGCGCGAACAGGGTGCGCAGAGGTATGCAAATACATACGTTGACAGGCAGGTAGGATAGCCTATCATAATGTTTGGACCGAATAATCTGATTGGTCGAACATTTTATGGTCCTACGCCTTCCACAGACCACGTAACTTAGTGATTGCTATCGGGATGTGAAGAAACTTTCAACCAGCGTAACAAAAATTGTTTTTGAACCAAATCACCTACCCTGTGTTTAATATGCCATTAAGCTGTTATAGATGCAATTTTTATACAATTCTGGATCTTCAGAAAAGCTTGATTTTCTCATGTCTCATTCATAGGTGAGAAAACATTAAAGTACAAAGCGCATAATATTACAATAATAACGCCTACCATTGTTGTTCGGTCTGCAATAGCGAAATGGAACGCTCTGATGATGTATCATGTCTGCGCGAACAGGGTGCGCAGAGGTATGCAAATACATACGTTGACAGGCAGGTAGGATAGCCTATCATAATGTTTGGACCGAATAATCTGATTGGTCGAACATTTTATGGTCCTACGCCTTCCACAGACCACGTAACTTAGTGATTGCTATCGGGATGTGAAGAAACTTTCAACCAGCGTAACAAAAATTGTTTTTGAACCAAATCACCTACCCTGTGTTTAATATGCCATTAAGCTGTTATAGATGCAATTTTTATACAATTCTGGATCTTCAGAAAAGCTTGATTTCACCTGGTTGTTGAGGTTTCTAGCAAGTATTATTCTTCTGGCTGGTAAAATAAATTTTGGATTCTTTTTACTTCATTTAAAGTGTAAAACAAAATAGCATTTTTTCATCTAAATTTAAAATTGAAAACGTTCCCTTTTCTATATTAAGCTTTATTAAGTTAAATTCTATATTAAGGGGGAAGTTGTGGCCTAATGGTTAGAGAGTCGGACTCATAACCCAAAAGTCTCGTACCGGCACTCTCTAGTCTCTTGTACAGCGCTCTCTCCCACCTTCAATACCACAACTGAGGTGCCCTTGAGCAAGGCACCGAACCCCCAACTGGTCCCCGGGCGCCGCAGCAAAAAAAAAATGGCTGCCCACTGCTCCGGGTGTGTGTTCACGGTTTGTGTGTGTTCACTACTGTGTGTGTGCACTTTGGATGGGTAAATGCAGAGCACTAATTCTGAGTATGGGTCACCATACTTGGCCACATGTCACTTTCACTTTATCCCGATAGCAAAATGCATCAAGAAAAGCAGAGCAAACTGCACCTTTCAGCTCAACTTCACAGCACCTTCCTCTTGGCCTTGGTGGAATTTTTGGTTTTTGGTTTTTGGTTTTCCTCATCACTGAACAAAATAGCCTGTGTGACATTGAACGATTTCTGCGATTGCTTGCCTTGCAGATGTAAATGTCATTAATAAAATAAAACAAATAAATAAGTAAATCATTAAATGCATATACAGTAATCTCATTTGTATCACTTGTGTGCCATGTTGCCAATCCCTAATTGTTTTAGGTTATTTTGTTCCATGTTCTAAGCCTGTCGTTTTCTCAGATAAATGGTAAATCTGCTGCTGGTTTATATGAGAGATTATTCAATAGAAAACACTTGCTCACTTGATACAGGTAGTACAAATCACCAGAAGGGCAACTCACACCTTTCTAATGTAATATTCTGGGGTCAATAATAGTTTGTGAAGGCAGTTAACCTTTCATCTCAATGGCCATTTTGGCATTTTCGTTTTTCTTCACTTTCTGCGCTCGCATGTTCCCTCTCTTCTTTCTGCTGCTTTAATCTCAGGTGAAAACATGGCCATGCATTACATACATCAATAAGTTCCTGCTGTGAGATCTCATTTCCTGCTGTCACCCGTGCGGACCAATGTCCCAGCATTCCCACAGCGAGAGCTGACTCTACCAGAACAGAATGGATAGCTCGTGCTAATGATAATAAATCAGGTACGTTATCCAATCAAAACACTGCATTCAGTATCTTTTCTGAATGTCACCGAGAGTATGTTTGACTGCGTGAGGAACATGCATGGGAGTGCATGTGTTACAGAGAGAGAGGGAAAATGAGACAGACAAGGGACTCACAATAACCAGTTCCCTACAGGGCATCACTCTGAGCTGAAGGAGAGCGCGAGAGAAAACTGTGAGTGTAAATGCATGTGATTGAATGAGATGAGAGAGACTCCTGCAGTGATGATCAAATACTCTTTTACATACAAATATGTTTTAAAATGAGCCAAAATGATTAAAAGGACAAAACATATTATTTTATTATCATTATTATTATTATTGATGTTCTTCCTCAGTTGTTGTTCCAAAGTTGTATGTGTTTCTTTCTTTTGTGGAGCACAAAATAAGATATTTTGAAAAATGTTCACGGTGCTGTTTTTGGTACAGCAAAAGCATACTGCGATATTAGCGATATAAGTCCATATAACTCGTACAATACATTACAAGCTAGTTTTGTGTAAGGAACAATGCATTTTAAGTTGACATTCATCTCTTATTCAAGCTTGTGCATATTTAGACTCTTCACATCAAATCAGCATGCCAAAGAAAACACCGTTGGTTCTTATGAGTCTTGTAATTCTTCAAATTTTTTCCTTTGGTGTTCTACAGAAGAAATCAAGTCGTCGACAGTCTGAAATAAAGTTTGGAACAACATAAAAATTAAAATGCCTTATTTACTCACCTTTAAGTAAAATATTCCTTTAACGAAGTAACGTAGATGTGTGCTAAACAAAGAATATTATTATTATTAGAGAGTCTAATATTAATTTAGGAAAAATGTCTGCTAGTGCACACACACAATATATATATATATATATATATATACATATATATAATATTTTCATTTTTAACTGTTTTAGTTATCTAATTTAATATTAGTTAACTGATTAATATAAAATTAATTAAATACTCTAAATATAAAAATAACAATTATTAGTATATAAAAAGTAATGAATTTAATATTTTATTAAGTCTTGCATAAATGATATTTTATATCACTATATATTTTTGAAATCCATTGGATGATCCACATTCAGAGCTTTCTATAATAGCTGATATACATACACTTTTGACTGAATGGCAATGCTGTTTCAGACTATTAAAACTTACAATTCACTTCATGTTGTGACTGACATACTCAGCAGTGGTAAATTTACTGTAACACAGCATCTCATGGCTTATTGCTTTAGTATTTATGTATGTGCATGTGTTATGTGTGCATACATCCATGACAAGCTGCTATGTACATTCTTGATGTCTTCCAGTTACTGTGTGTGACTGACATGATTTTCAGGGTAAAGTCACGGTCTAACTTCACTTTGCACTCCATTGACTTCTGTTTATACTGCGTGCAAGAAAGTGGAGAAGATGGTATTATGTATTGTATTGTTATTATTTGTGATTTATTGTTTAATATAAACAGATGCCCTAGAGCATGACATCACGTCTGGTTTGTTGTGTGAATAAATTCCTTGGTTTAATGCTGAAAATGCATGATGTAATTAAGGGATAAATGTCACTCTCACAAAATAAACTCCAACAGAGTGTTCGAGAATATGTACCTGATAATAATATCTTGCATTATCCTTTTTTTTTTTAAAGAAATCGTACAAGGATGATTAAGTTGATCAAAAGTGAGTAAAAAGTCATTGAGACACGTGAAACTACTTATGTAAGACATTGTTTGCCTGGAACAACAGACGCTTACACTGTTAGATTATAGTGTCAGTAGTTTATTCTGTTTTCTGTAATGGTTTAATATAGTCAATGCACTTGTATAGTAACTTCTAAATGTCTTAATCTATCATTTCTACCAAGAATTGTAAAGTACTGTGTGTGGATATCATCTTTGTCATTGGGTGTTTGTGTTTTGATGGCGGACAAAGCTCAGGAGACCAGTGTGACTGTGATGAATGTACATTTTGATGTTTATTTTACAGTATTTGTGGGAGCGAGAGGCATGAGCGAGAGAGAGAGAGATGTGCTTCTGATTGGATTGGAGGCAGTGCTGAAGAGGCACTGAGACACAACGAGAGAGTGAGAGAGAACGAGAGGGCACGAATGCAGTTTACACATTAGCCCAGCTGCCAGAAATTACAGCAAGCTCAATTTTGCCGGACTGGAACAGGGGGGGCGTGAAACGGGAGGATGGCAAGGATGCAGAAAATGAAGAGAACCCACCATTGCATTCTCTTGGGAAATGATCTGTGGTGAATAAACAGTAACCGCAGAAGAGGCAGAGAGAGAGAGAGAGGGAGAACGGGGGAAAAGAGGAGGAGGGGAGAGCCTAGCATCCTCTGAGGTAGCGCCTGTGGAGCCTGTTCATGCCGCTGCGTGCATGTATGTGTGAGTGCATGTATGTGTGAGTGCATGTATACTGACATGTTGATTTATAGCTGCATGTGTAATTCTCTAAGACTCAGATTAGCAAGTAATTTTGCTTTTATGCATATGACCGGGACTGATGCGGCGAGCCGCTAGGACTCTTGAGCTCATCTGATATCTCTGTCTGATGTTCTTCGTTTTCTCTCTAGCTTTTTTTTTTTTTTGCACGCGTTCATAATATCAGACCTTTTGGCATTCTGTTGAGGTTTATCTGTTTTTATTTTTCTCTCTGCCAGCACAATAGACTTAGAGTGTCGCAAGTGAAGAAAAAAAAGAGCCATGGGTGAGTGTACCTCGCTTTTCTCATTTGCTCTTCTTCATCCCTCTTTTCCATGCATGATGCACTATGAGTTGACCGCAATCATTTTCCTCACCCCCTTTTCCCCCCCCGAATTCCCTTTTTCTGTTATCCATCAGCTATTTTATTTCCCTTTTCATACTCTTTCTTTCTCTCTCTTTCATTCTTTCTCTCATCTGTCACGGTCCCCCCTCCGCTCCCCCCATCGGTCCACATCTGCCCATCCCTCAACAGCCATTAACAACTGTCTGTGTCACAGGAATGCTCAACCTAAGCCAATGCGCTCAGGTCAAACACATCCTTCACACATGCTTCGCAAAATCACACACACACACACACACGCAGTACTCGTATATCGTCATGGCTGTATATGCATCTGCCGGTGAACTCTGCTTGTATTTCATGGGTGAGGCAGCGAGCGTGTAGATTGATGGTGATTGTGACAGCTTACCCACGATGCTGTGCTTTTGCTGGCTATGCTGCCATTGCCTCTGAGTGTGTGTGTGGAGGTTATTTAACTTTAGCAACTGGGAGGAACGCTCATTTTGGATACAGCAGCTTTTATATGGCATCCAAACTTGTAGCAAAGAAAAATCTAATTAATATCGCAGTTATTTCTCCTAGACAGCAATGAGACTTAATGGAGACCAAATGGAAACCGCTTTATCGCCCACGTGACGTGATTCATAAAGTACCGTGAAATAGAGTTGTGTGATATCACTGAGTGAAATACTGTTGTTGTCTCTACCTCCGTGTAACTGAGATGATGCAAAGCGTCGGATTTATCAGGGAAATCTTCAGAGTTGTAAATCCTTTACAGAGCCGCTATCTCAGACAGAGAGGGGCCGGAATAGAGGATGACAAAGCAGACCGAATTATGTTTCACTGTGCCAAGTGCGAGAAGTGCAAGAGAAAAACGAATCTCGTTTTCAACCTCTCACCTTCGCTTGGTTTCTTGGCACTGTGCTCTGACTCGCTCGCCGAAGCATTAGATCACACGGAGAAAAGTACAGAATGTGATCTCGGCGCCCTTTGCTGAAGTCTTTGTTAATATGTGTGCCGAAGGTACAGAGTTTGATGTCTGCTAGGGCTCAGACCTATTCATTTAACATGACGGCTTTTAAAATGGTGTAATAATGCTTTGAGTAGGCAAAAACAGATTGGTTTGGCTCCATGCATGATCACTAAAAAAGTGCCTGGATTTACCTGTGACATGGCATGTTTTTCAAGGACAAATACACTGTTAAAGGGAATGTTTTCCCTAGAGAGCCAAATTTCAATTGTTTTTTAATGTAAAACGCATTAGCACAGCGTTCACACAGAAACCAGGGCAACAGATCCCAAAATCAAGATTAAAATCCATCCAGATATTTGTAAAAGTAATACTTTGTTTGCCAAGCAAGCCAAAAGCATGGCCTGTAAATACTTAATTATATTTGTCTCAATGAGTCAAAACAAATCAAATTTGACTTGAGGGTCAAGACATAATGTATTTTAATGGATTAATGTGTTTACAGTGTTATGCACTCGATTCTCATTCCGTGATGTAAAAAGCATAAGCTTTTGAGCGTTCATGTTTAAAAGCACAGTAGATTGACAGATTTAGAAACATGGCAGCCACTTGACCACCTTCCCCTCTCTCATTATTCCAGCTACGGCTAACAGGCTTATGTAACGTTCAAGCACGCAAGGAGCCAGTGTTTCGCTAATATTTATCACGGAACATTTTCCATACGGTCCCTCGTAACACCACTTCACTCAGTGAAAATATAATCACAGCGATTGTTCTCTGTTTAAAGCGTTTGCATTGGCTTCTCACTTCATCTGAAGGACAATCGACTGTAATTACTTTTTATATAGCAAAAATTGTGCTTGAAGCTTGTATATGTTGGATAAGAGGTAAGATTGTGTTGAAATAGTAGTTCAAGGAGAGAGGGACACAAAAAAGGTGGGAATGCTTGAAGGAAGGGACTTGGGAAAGGTATAGGGAGGGAGAATGTCAATGCAAGGGCATCATAGAGTAAGAGGTGTGGATGATGCGACTGCCCTCATAAAATGAGCAAGTAATGGAAAAAAGACCATTTCGGGCCACTCTACATTCCTGGCATTACATCATTATGTCTTTTCCTACTTTAATTATATGTTCCTAATTGTCTGTTCCTCCGGCTCCAGGCTGTTTCCTGCTTCGTAAAGACCCATTTCTCCACCCTTGACGCGTCTTACCGCTCCTGGCTGCTGACAGCAAGTTCTTCCTCCATACATCCCCAGATGCTCTCAGAATGCACCTACTTTCCTGCCAGCAAAAGAATGGTGACAGGAGCGCAGAGACTTGAGGATATCTGGCGTTAAAAATCAGCTGAGGAAGTAGGACCAAAAAGAAAGAACAAATCCTTGATTGGGATTTTTTTTTATATTGAAATCACTTGACGTTTACTATTCTGAAACCATCCAGCGTTTTAAGTTGGGACGGAACCCTGAGGGGCCAAAGGAATAAGTGTCATCCAATCACACGAAGATCCTTTGATTTCATTTCGCACAGAGAGGATCCTAAGCGATACCATTTAACGGGAGATGATTGAACTTCCTGCCTGGCAGGCAGCTGAAAATGGAGAACTAAAAGTTCAAGTGGTTTTTCTGGGGGATACGTTCAAGCACCCCACCACTCCGAAACAGATTTCAGGCCAGTTCTGACGGCGATCTTCTAGCAATCTGTGGCGTTTGGTGGTGCCCCACCCCCCCCTTTTCTGTCCAGTTCTTAGAAGGGAAAGACTGATTTTGGGATTGTTTTGTATTAGGCCTTAATCAGATCTAAACTTTTAGACTGACATTCAACAGTTTTACTGTGTAGGTCTAGAAAGAAAAACATAAGAAAGAGAGATCTGATGGTATGCCTTGGATTGACAAGGCTGTTCTCCTGCAATCTGGGGCAAAAAAAGAAACATTTTATTGCATGCCTTAGTTTTACTATTCAGATTCAGGTAAATTGAAAGACAGAAGGAGAACAAGACCAAAGAAAGCGAAAAAGGGAGGGAGGGGACCAGATGCCACAGATCGTCGCTAACTCCTACCTTTTGATAAGTTAAGCTTCTGTTTCCATTTTCATCTTCTTTTCATCTTGAAAATGAGATTTTTTTGTTCTTTTTTTCTTCCAGATGACCCTTAAGACTGTAAGGGAGATCGTAACACATTTGCAGTGACTGAGATAGGGTGGGGAAAAGGAGGGAGAAGCTTTTTATCCCCCCCCCCCCCCTTTTTCCCCTAGCTGAAACAGAATGTTCTGTTGCCTTCTCATTTTTGCAGTTTTAGGTATTTATCTTGTCACTCCATTTCCGTTTTTATCCCCCTCTCCATGCCTCTGGGAGAGCAAAGGAGGGAATTGAGTTATTTCATCTCCGCTGGAATTTTTTTTTTATTTGCCTTCCCGACTGATTTCTCTTCTGTACTCCTGTTTACCCCAGACAAAATGCTGTTGTATCTCAAGTCAAAATCAGGAACCTGATAGCGTTTGGCAAAAGATTCCACAAGGAGAGCCAGGCAACGAGAACGGACGAGATGGAAATCTTCTGAAGCCTAACCTCCGATCTTAAAAAAGCGTGAGATCTGCTTTCGCCCTCCCCTCTCCACCACCAAACCCCCCTTTCCCATCCAGTTTCAGAGGTGTCCTCGGATATTCCTTCCTTGTTTTCCCCCGGAATCTGTCAGCATTCCCGACGGGACGCAGCCAGCTTGTATCCATGCCAATCCTTTGATATTAGCTCCCGGTGTCGTCTGCTTCATTCTGTGAGTAGATCGCACTGTCTCCGCCTGTCTGTGCGAGTGTGTGCAGTCATGTGTGCATGTGTGTATTTGACTTTGGCTCCATATGGTGTTCAATCCCCCGTGTAGCTGTGCTTATCTATCGTCTGTTTATGTGTGTACGTCTGGGTGGGTGTTTAACTTGGATGTGTACGCTACGCGAATGTAAAAATGAGTCAAGGTTAATGGCACAGGCTTCTTTGCTGGGCTACTCATGCAAATAGTGCATAGCTTGTTTTCCGTAATGGACAAATATATGTTCTGCTGCAGATACAGTGTGTTTGTAGAGGCACGTATGTAGCAGGTGTCACAAGCGTAACGTTCTCGTGTGCATGTACCTTTTAGGCTATAGGGTGACACCAGATTATGATTAGTTCCCGGAGGTTGTGCTCTAATGAATGCAAATTGATGTAGATACACTCAATGGGAAGAGACAATCCTTTTGTGGAATGTCTGTTTATAAAACAAGCTCAATAGAGCGGCATATTTATTCTCTGCACTAATGCATGTGCTTTTGGCGTGAAGTTTATGTACAATGGAGAGGGAGAGGTTCATGGAGTAAGCTGTGACGATAGCTATTCGTAATAAATGTGACTGACAATGCTGTTGCGCCGAGAAATGATTGTGTTTTTTTTTTCCTGCTTTGCCCCCCAGATTGAACAGCTGTGGTCTCCGTCTCTTCTTTCAGCCTTTTTCCCATCACTTGCTCAATCAGTGTCTGGACCTCACTTGGGGCCAGCCAATAATTGAAAAGCTATATTGATATTCTGCTCGGCGGAGACGGAGGGGGAAAAATACACTTTTATTTACAGTTAATCGCATGGAGTGGGATACAAAAAGTGCTTGTGAAACACACTAGGTTTGAGCATCCTCTTCGGTTAATTGTTTCAATGCTGTTAGCTGGGCTTGAGAATGACTAGAAGGTTTTGTGGTTTACTGTGGGCTGACCATGACTTGTTGCCTGGCTGGTAATAAGCTTCGGCGAGATGAAAAATGATGCTGACAGGGCACCGATACGGACAAAACTGGGGTTTTTGTGTGGTGGGCCACAGTTCAAGGAGGATGTACATCTCAAATGACAATTGAATTGAAAAAATAGTGCTGATGTGGAGGTGTTCCTTTTTTGAAGAATCCGTTTTAGGCCAGGGCTCGAGATGTGATTCACCACCTACATTGTTCTTAATCATTTAAAATTTAAAATGTAGTTAAATTTTTCTATGATGGGCAAGCTTTATTCTCATGTGCTTCCTGTGGAATGACACCTGTTGGTTTGCTGCCTCCTGTTGAAAGTGTGTGGTTGCTAAAGGCATTGGTAATCTCACAGTCAGAGTGGGCCCTTTCCCAAAATGCCATGTGTTCCTATCTGTAGTCCTGGCACTGCACAGGTCAGCTGCTGCCATACCGGTCAACATCTGTTGCGCTCTTGATCATAGCAGGTCCAGGTTATATTGCATGCAAATTGCATGTTCATATTTAGCTCATTCATTTCAGAGAACTCATTCTCTGCAAAAGAAGATCTAGATATTGCAGTATATGTGCACAACACATAATAAAGGTCACAATATGTATAATATCATCTGCTCAGACAGATTTGAAATCCGTGTTGTTCTGCCTACAATAACTTTTCTTTTTTTCCCACTAGAATTATATTTTCGCAATATCTGTAGCAGCAATGTATTTTGGTATATGGTTGACGGAAAAGGTGAAAGCCTAAGAATAAAAAATGGATCTATTATCTATACTTTACTAGGTTTAGCTATTCAGTAGCATGGTGAATGGTTTATTTTTTTGTTGTATCTTGATAACTAACTAGCTGGTGTATATCAGGGTTTCCACACGTTTGACCAATAAATTCCCATGACATTTACAATAATTTGTGATTACTTTTTAATTTGATTTCAATATTTGGTAACACTTTAGTATAGGGACCAATTCTCACTATTAACTAGTTGCTTATTAGTATGCCTATTATTAACATATTGCCTTTTTATAAGTACTTATAAAGCACATATTCTGCATGACCATATTCTACATCCCTAATCCTACCTAATACCTACATTTAACAACTACCTTACTAACTATTAATAAGCAGCAAATTAGGAGTTTGTTATGGCAAGATTTGGTTTGTTAATAGTGAGAATTGGACCTTAAAATAAAGTGTGACCCAATAATTTTATACAGAGTACACTCCTAAACAGCAGCTTAAAGCCACTAAAATATTAGTAGAATTATTAGTTGAAAATAATGCTTTACTATAGAAATGTGTTATAACTTTTCTGTATTTTTTTTCTAGTTTTCCATTTCCATAATTTAATATTATTATTATAATTTTTTTTCCCATGACGTTTTTTCAAGCTTGGAAATCATATTTTTAAATGGCTCTATACTTCTAGATTTCAGTGACATTTCTAGTCACTTGTGAGTCATAAATCAAGTTAGAAAAAAAGAAATGGTTAGCTATATTTTTTCCCCTAATCTTTCCAATTATTTTTGTCCTTCAGTTTTTTATTATTGTTATTGTATTTCAATGACAGTTTTTATAGGCTTGGGAATTTATTATTATTATTATTATTATTATTTTTACTCATGCCTGTGGCAAACAGCTACCAATATAGACACACTGGATGAATAAGTCTGTCATCTGTAGCTTTGTGGGGATTTTGATCAGATATTCTGGTTTTGTTGGAAGAGCAAATCTTAGTCAACAGTGTTCAATTGAGAGAGACACTTTTTTTTCTTCTGTCGCCCGTCCTCTCCCCATCTTTCATATTCTCCATTTGCCTTTGCAGCCACCATTCCTTTATTCTCCAAGTCTCTTTCTCCGTCTAGCTTTTTCTTCCAGTCCATGTAGAATTCAGGGGTCAGAAATACACATATTCTTGCTGTGGTTGCAGACTGTGCCACAGAGAGATGAGAGGGAGAAGGAGGGAGGAGAGCTCATCCATCACCGCAGTCAGTGCCGGGTCCCTCTGCGTGTGTATGAATGAGAGGGAGAGCACACAGACATCGTATGAAACAATGCTGTCCAAATACTAAAGCCCTGCTTTAATAAGCTTTGCCTGCACCTCCTGGAGTTACAATGGCGATTATAATGTCACATAGAAAAACTTCAGTCAGTACTATAGTTTTTGAAAGCATACAGTAACCACGAGCTGTCAAACTACAAAAATGGAAAAAAAAATGTACCATGAAAGTAGTCCATATGACTCTAGTGCTACATATATTCCAAGTCTTCCGAAGCCATGCAATACAGACTAAGTGGTTAAAAAGTTCCCATCTGCTGCAGCTCTCAAATCTCATATGTGTCCATGTGTATTCAAGTACGGCACTTCAAGTTTTGATATCTATGACACCAAATAGCATTGGTTCTTGTCTGGCTGATCATGATGTGCCATATCAGTTGTTTCACTCGCTACAGGGGCAAGGTGCAATTTTTTTCTGAAATTATTTAAAATGATAATTACTTTCAGTACTCGATGTAATCTCTACAAATGAGTCGAGCAGGTTTTGTATCTATAAAAACAGAAATATAATTCTAAAACCACATCCTGACTGTAGGTGTTCAAAAGTGTTTTGTTAGATATCAAAGTACATTATTAATAATTAATCCTGCTCTGCTGGAACATACTGTTTAACAATGAAATCTGCTTCAGTGCTAATCACCACAAACGAAGAGTTATTCTACTTCACTAAAGAGAGTACGGGAGGAATTCTGTGACTTATAAGTAGTTTACAATAGATGGAGTAATGTTCATGTTCATGGCAGTGAATTGCTTGTGTCATGAGATACTGCACCCTTCCTTTTGTAGCATTAGGGCTGTTCATTGTCAAGAAGACTGTCACATACTAAGTGCACATCCTTTATACCTTCCGCCTAGTTCGCAAAGAGGTTGAGTTACCAGTTGTCCAAAGTCAACAGGTCTAGTCTCAGTTGCTTACAACTGACAGATTAAAAACGGCTATTGATTAAAAAAAAGGTACATCTATAGATTTTCTCCTGACTTTGTCTTCATATCTATATTTAGGTCCTTGCATGAATCTCTACAGTTACCGAGCCTTCACTTTTCCTCAAATAGCTCAGAGCTATAGCATGAATCTTGTTCTTGGCAGTTTTTGGTCCGGTGAATGTACAAGTATTTTTCTACAGGGCAGGCACTAGGGGCCATCTTATTCACCGTGAGGCGAGCTGACTCCTGGCTTTAATTACACCAGCAGATCCCAAGGCTAAGGACAGCCCATCACAGGTTCATCAAAACCGGCCTTGGAGCGCAATTCATCTCCATGTGTGGAAAGCAGATGGGGGGGAGAAACGTGAAGGCCTTTTGGGATGAGCAGCACAAAAAAAAAAATCAATATGTGCTGTCTAATGTATACACGAGCAGGGAGACCATCCCCACCTACCTAGAGGCTTAGGTTTTAGATCAAAGGACCTAAAGAGACTAATCTTTGCTTCTGCTGGTAAAGGGGACGATGGGGCTGAGCAAAACAAGAGGGAAAGGGCGTAAAGCATACGACAATATGGTGTCAAAGAAAGTTTACCATAGGAATTAACGTATTAAACAGCCATTATGGCCTATTTCAAGCTAACAATAGGATATTTTATGATGCGGAAATCACAAATTGTTGGGAATGTGCAAAACTTCATACTTTTTACCAATAGAATAATTTGCCTTTACAACTAATGTGGCAAATTGATAGGCAAGCCTTGTGTAATTAGGCTGGTTTTAGGCTGAACACATTTATTAGGAGGCGTTTATATAAGGACCGCAAGCAAATGGAAAAATATGTAGGGGTCTCTAGAGGCAGTTTGAAAAGTTTGACTATTTTTAGATTTTCTTAAAGAGGCAGGGTGCTGTCTGAATGTGCAAGGACTTTTCGAGAAATATGCACAGATAAAAAACCACAAAGTCATCACGCTAATTAAAGCACCACTGTGCTGTCAAAGCTAAAAAAGCATATATGATATAAATATCTGAGCAAAAGATTCATGCTTGAACTGCTTAATTCAACTTTAATATTGTTTTCTATCCACTACATATACAGCGTCCTTCAGGTAAATGAGCTTCTGCATTGATGTTTGGCATTTGGTTGCGCAAACATGTCTGTGAAATGAAGTTTAGCATACAATCTAAGCAATTGGCCTATAAATTACCTGCTGGAAATAATTTGCTGTTAAAACCTGCAGGGAATCTCATCCTATTATAAGACTGTTAAGATATTAGCCTTCTATACATATGCAATTCCACCCGCCTAAGCATGTTCGGTGGACAATGTCATCATCGCTCCTCCACAGAGTGAAGAAGCTCATTATAAAACACCATGATGGGTCATTTCACATCTATCAGCGGTTTTCTAGTGTAAATAAATGCCTTCGGTGGAAGACGCACACAATATTGCCAGTCTTCGACCATTATAAAGTAAACCATGTGTGCTTTCATATCTGTTCTTTTTTTCATATTATGTTCCTGTGTGAAATAAGGCTTGCATTATTTTAATTAACCTTCTGCATTCATTACATAATTTAAGTTTCTCCTCATTATGAACACATAACTATAGGCGGCATCCTTTAGAAGGCCTTTTGCATGCAGATATATTGAAAGTGCCTGCTGTTATCCAGCACAGACGCACAGATAGTGGGATTGGCTTCCCCCCAGTGACACCAGAGTAATTTGGGATGCAGACCTGAAGGATGAGGGACTCAGACCTGAGTCCTCCTGGATGGCAGTCCCTGGAGCCCCATCTCTTCCTCCGTCTCAGCCACCTCAGGTTTCCCTTGAGTATTTGTACAATTTGAAAAATATAACGGGGATTGCTAGTTAATCTTTTGTTTCATATTTTCTCATCTCCAGCTTTAGACTCATAAAGTAGAGCATGCTCTGACAGCCAGCGGCACGCAGCTCTAATCTGGGGAGGTTATTCCAAGGATGCTCAGTACCAAGCGAATTTCCCAGTGGCCGCAGACCTCTTTTAAGCTGGGGCCTGGCGGAGCCATGATGGCACCCAATCAAAACGCATCGATCTGCTGTTAGCTTGAGGTATGAGTTGGAGAATAAGTTGAAGCACAGGCCTGGGCCCAGATTTAGCTTTGCTTCAGCCTTAAGGAAGACATGATTGAAGACCAGAAAGACCGTTCTCAGGTCGGGGGAAAAGGGCAGCTTTCAGCAGGGGACTTTTTAAGTGCCTCCTCTCTTAACTTTATCTACTGTACAACAACAATGGTACTTTATAAAGATAGTATGTTAAGTATGATTACATATAGACAAAGAGTTTTTTTCCCTACTCTTACGTGAAATCAAAATGTCAGAATAGAACTGACAGTTCTTTCATGTAATTGTGCTCTTTAAGAGTTCTGACTAAAATGGTCTGTCTGCACTGTAGTACACTGTGACATCTCTTTGCAAATGCAGCTCTTATCTTTTGATTTCGTTGACGTGAACTCAACGAATTACATTTAAATATAGCGCGGGAATTGAAGATCAGATTTATATCCGTTTTGCGACGACACATTTATGTGGCCAAGTGTAAATGGAAACGTTTTAACAAATCAGATAGATATCCGATCAGCGAAAACGCATGCAATGACCAGGTAACCATAAACAATTGAATACATTTACATGGCTGTAAAACTATGATTGGAAAAGTTAATGAAGACAAAGTAATGCAAAAGTTTAGTATGCATAAACAAACCCCTTACATTAAAGGGGTCATATGATGCTGCTAAAAAGAACATTATTTTGTGTATTTGGTGTAATGAAATGTGTTTATGCGGTTTAAGGTTAAAAAAACACATTATTTTCCACATACTGTATATTATTGTTTCTCCTCTATGCCCCGCCTTTCTGAAACGCGTCGATTTTTACATGTAAAAATATTATGGTTGTACTGTGTTTTTGATTCAATAAATGCAGCCTTGGTGATCAATTATTTCCCTGCAGTATGCATCAATCGCTTAGGCCAGTTTCTGATAAATGTCATTTTATTTCATTCTTTTTGCTAGTTTTATTAGCTGTCACTTACATGCAACACAGAATACAATATTTACAGTAATAACCTCAATCAGAGATGCAATATGTGTTCATAGCAGGCAACATTATGCTTGCACTGATGTGTGCACAATCAAATTTCAATAATGAAGTCTTTTTCACTGAACATTCTGTTCATGTTCACTCAAAATTTGTCCAGGTACACCGTGTGTTGCGCATGACTTTCATGTTGTTTTTGAGAAATCAAGCATAGGAATGTAAAATGGCTTTTAATCAATAAATCATTTTCTGCAAGCTAGGCTGATGAGAGCTACATCATCAGACTTGAGTCGATGGAGATCAGATCTTTACGAGATCTTCTCATTTGCCTCACATGAACTCAACTCATCCATGTGATGATCAGATCAATGAGCATGTGTAGTGGCCATTCTGCATTGATTCTGTTCAGTGGAGGAGCTTTTAGTGTTCTTTACAAACTCTGATGAGTTGAGTGGATCATTGCAGAGTCGAGTCGCACCCCCACCGTCACTAATATCTCCTATAATGAAATGCTGACCTCACCTTGAATCCTAGGGATCAAGTGTCTCAGGTTTAGTTTCTCTGAAGTGAAGAATCTCTGTTAAAAGTGTTTTTTTCTTCAGTAAAGATCTGAAAGCATGGTGATTTATGATGTTCCACTTCCATCGTGGTTGATTGGATCAATATAAGGGGCAAAGCTTGGGATCTAGCCATTGGTTACCCTTCATTTATTGCCATTAAAAGGGAAACTAGAAAAGCCCCAGTCTTGTGATCCTATATGAGTCTTATTCCAGACTTTGATCACATGAAAAGAGTGCAAAAGCTCACTAAACTCTTCTAACACCAGCAGAAATGGGCTGTAAGAGTGTGAGCAGGAATACCGCAGGCCTTATCCATCACATATGTGCTCATGTTGCTTGTCACATCTGTTATGCATGTACCATGCATACATTAATTTGAGTACAAAAGAGGTAGACTGGAGCCTAAATAATGCGTCACGTTTGAGGCAACATTTTTCATCTAGGGCCAAAAAAAATGCTTTTCAATCATAGTTAAGCTTGACTTGAGGTTTTGTACAAGGCGATCAGCTCATAAGTCGGCTGTTAACACTGTGGGGGCGTCAAATGTCAGTCATTGTTCTCCTCTCACTTGCATTTAGACTAAGCAGATTTCTTAAAGAGAAAATGAAATGCCAATTGCAATGCATTTAGCTACATATTGTGACATATTTTTATGTGAAAGTGAACAGAATGTTTAGCATGAAATTATGTAGGCTTATGCTTGATTTTTACAATTATATAAATATTTTTTTTCTAGTAGAAGGACGGCATTTAATGATTTTACTTGAAAAAAAAAAAAGGCATTAATACAAAACTTTGGTTTTTAATATTTGTATTGTGTGGTAACCATTATATATTATATGGCTGTTAACACTGTGGGGGCGTCAAATGTCAGTCATTGTTCTCCTCTCACTTGCATTTAGACTAAGCAGATTTCTTAAAGAGAAAATGAAATGCCAATTGCAATGCATTTAGCTACATATTGTGACATATTTTTATGTGAAAGTGAACAGAATGTTTAGCATGAAATTATGTAGGCTTTTTTTTTTGATTTTTACAATTATATAAATATTTTTTTTCTAGTAGAAGGACGGCATTTAATGATTTTACTTGAAAAAAAAAAAAGGCATTAATACAAAACTTTGGTTTTTAATATTTGTATTGTGTGGTAACCATTATATATTATATACATTTTTAAATGGCGTCAGTTATTCAACTAAAAGTGTTTTGAAATCCATGGTGGGGGGAACTAAACTAGTTGCAGGAACCAATAGTGGAGAGAACTGTGAGACCCTGTACAGTCTACAATGGCAAGAATTCATTATCCGCACAATTCTGTCTGTCACACACTATTTTTGAATTATTTCTTTACATGCCAGGGTGGTTGATGGGGTGCTCTATGTGGTTATTAGGATGTCCTGGGTGGTTGATAGGGTGTTTTTAGTTAGTTGTTAGAATGTTCTGCTGGTTGCCTAAAGTGTTTTAGCTGATTGTTAGGATGTTCTGGGTGGCTGTTAAGGCTGGAATACACTACACGACTGTTAAAATCTGAACAGATTTTAAAATGTTAGGCATCGTACACTTACCAAATTTGAGAATAGTCACAGAGGGAAAATATTCATACACTACACGACTGAGGATCACAAACTACTATAAAGTCATTCCAATTACAACAAACTTGTTGAAACATGTGCCTTGTTGACAAATCAAATGCTGTGATAAATGAAAACAATATGTGTTCTAAAATTAGCTGAAAATATCATGGTTGCTGGGGTGTTAAGTGATTGTTGAGATGTTCTGTGTGGTTGTTAGGATATTCTAGGTAGATGCTATGTTGTTTTGAGTGGTTTCTAGTATTGGTCGACCGATATTGTTTTTTTTGACAGCCGATGCCGATATCTTGGAAAGCAGGGGGCCGATATAAAGCCGATATAATTTTTTACATTTTAATTAATATTTAATACATTTGAAATCATTTGACAATGGATTAAAAAATAAATGTGTAAAATAAACATACTTATACTTTAGATGACAAAGTATTTTTCACAAATAAATTAATATTTAATAAAAATATAATTAAAAAGAAAGTAAACATTGTAACCAACAGGGCACTCAGTATTCTGGGAAGTTTGTGTGCATTGGGAATCATATTTTTCAAATAAAGCCAGGGTAACACTCATTTTACATACAGCACACAGAGAAAATGACATGAATATGACAGTGGGCAAATGCATAAAGCACAGCATAATTTGAAATCACGAGTTTAAAGTTTAAAGCATTCAATTCACACAGACCGACCGTCACACAGAGAACACGCGATCATGCTGGATAAAAATGCACACTTCACAAGATCTCACAGCTGGATTCGACTAAGTTTGCAAGGTTTGTGAAATTAAATGTTCATTAGTCATTCAAAGATTGTTTAGCTGTGCATTTATTGAATGAGCACTGTGCGATGTCCGAACTGATTGCACTATATTATATGTATAATCGTTTTCTTAAATTCATTTTAAACCTCTTAAATCAATAATAATAAAAAAATTTTTTCAAAGTTTTAAATTCCTTGTTTTATTGTTGTGATTATTGTTTTTATTTTATTTTATGTAAAGCACTTTGAATTACCATTGTGTATGAAATGTGCTATACAAATAAACTTGCCTTGCCTTGCCTTGCCTATATGATTATTTGACAGACTTCTATCCGTATTAGACAGAAATGTTAACAACGACAGTAAACAAGAGGGAGAATGTGAGCACTGTGTGCTCAGGTGCTGCCGTTCTCTGTGCCATCAAAATAAAAGTCCCGCCTCGAACGCATCGACCAAACAGAAAAACTTATCGGCCGATGCCAATATTTGAAAAATGCTAAATATCGGCCGATATATCGGTCAACCACTAGTTTCTAGGGTGTTCTGCATGCTGAGGGTGGTTCTAAGTGGTTGCTAGGGTGTTTTAGGGGGTTGCTATGGCATTCTGGGTTGTTGTTTACTGGCAGAGAGTCCACTCTCAAGTCTCTGGGATATTCTGGTCACCAGATGTGGCTCAGTACAAGATTTTGTCAGCGGTTTAATTATTGGCTAGGTGGAAACTTTAATTCTGATTGCTTGGAAAAGTAATAGCACACATCTTCTCAGTAACTAACAGTAAAGTTTAAAGGTGTCATGAATTGAAAAATCTAATTTTCCTTGATCTGTTGACATACAAGAGGACAATGTACTATACTATGTAAAAACATCCTGTAAGTTTCAGAACTCAAAACGTTCTCATTAGTCTAAAAACAGCTTATATTGAAGCCACGACTCGTTTTGGAATTTGTCACGTTATGACGTCATAGTGCGACAAAAGACAACGCATACTTCTGTTTGCGTATGTAATAAGTAAATAACACAAGAGGAAAACACAGGTTTTCTCAGCAATCAAACGATAAAGATGGCTCTGAGGATAACAAGACACTGTGCAGTGCCAAGTTGTGGAAAAACAGAGTCTTTGCATTGCCTTTCTTCTGCTCCTAACATTAGGAAAGAGTGGATAAATTTTAATAAAGCTCCAGATTGTGCCAGTAAGCACCTGGTCGTTTGTTCGCTTCATTTTACCACAATTCGATGCAGGATTTTCAGAGAGATTGAAACAAAAAGACGATGCTGTGCCAAATCGGATCCGACAGTAATGTTGCAAAAACACAAGTTTGAGTTACAGTGTTTTTATCATGTGTCACTATTGCTCTGTCTGTTACAGATAGTTTGATAAGTACTGAGTATTTATATGTTTTTAACTGAAAGTGTGATGAATATAAAGATTTCATAACACTGGGCATTTAGTCTAGAATGTGCCACTCCTATCCAAACAGAGCGTTCAGACGAGAGGGGTCAAAAACAGGACAGAAAATAGCCGATTACTTCTAAATTATTGTTTTTTTTTTAATGTCAAAATCTTGTGAATATTACAAGTGGACCTGTGAAAAAACGCAGTTCATGACCCCTCAATTTTATTTTTTACAATTCCTAAATCTAAGTATGAGCAATAGTTAGTGATGCTTGCACCAATGTTAAAAAGAGTAATGTATTTCTAAAGCTGAATGACCTTATCTGGCCAGTAAGAGACTTGGATGATTTTTGTGGTATTTTAAATCAAAAAAAATTTTTGTGGACATCGTCCCAATCTTTACCAGCAGGAACAGCTTGGGGTTTGTTCCACACAAATGATTGACAGACTCAATGTCTGTGAGCAGATCTTTTATTTTTTGCTGAGATTCGTTGGCAGACTGGCATCAACTGAGTGTGTGTGCACACGGGTCAAAAACGTGTCCATTTTTGACAGAGATGGCATGCAGCTTGTTGTCCTGGAGATATATATTATAAGTGAGAGACAAGCTAAATCTGTTATCTTAATGATCAACACTGTGAGCTAGAGAGAGAGAGAGAGAGAAGAAATGAGATTCAGGGAGGGCGAGAGAACAGAAGAGAAGGATTAGTGCTGTCTGAACCCTTTGGGGACAGAAATAAAAATAAAAGAGAAGCCACAAAACCGGATGTGAATTAAAGAAATCAATGAGAAAGTAACCAAATGGAGCAATGCTTGGAGAACAGATGGGACAAACTTGTAAATAAGAATAAATATGTACTTGAACAAGTTTTTGGGAGTGTATCAGCTCAGCAGGTCTTTTGTGTTACCTATGTCGTAAAGTTTACTAAACTGGCTATATTTGAACAATATCTTTATTGTGTTGCATTCCCACAGGCTTTTTCTTCTAACAGTGGATGCACAGGGCAAACATCCGGTCTAATTTGCAGTAATGAGCAAGCGTATTTGGATTCCCAAGAACTGTTTGCTTAGCTGTGTCATTGCAGATGCTTGTTTGTTGTGCTTGT
The DNA here is from genome assembly GCF_001515645.1 of Sinocyclocheilus grahami. Lineage (NCBI taxonomy): Eukaryota > Metazoa > Chordata > Actinopteri > Cypriniformes > Cyprinidae > Sinocyclocheilus > Sinocyclocheilus grahami. The sequence goes on from NW_015505677.1 coordinate 672,233, forward strand.
AGCATGTAGATGTTGCTCATAATGGAAACGGAAATGAAACATGCACACAGAGAGAGGGCCAGGAGCTTCAGCTTGAAAGGTCTGAGCAAAAAAGTACAAACATCATTTGCGCTAAACAACGCGGTTTCCTTTGATTAATGTGTGTAGTAACAGGCAGCTTCTCTCTTGCTGCAGTCAAAGGAAAACATAGCCAATATTTGACCCCCAGTGGCAAGGAGAGAGAAAAAAAAGAGCGTCGTGTACGATCGATCCTTCATACAAAAATGTCACGCATTGAAACACTGACTACCGGTTTTGATGCGCTTAAGAAAGAGAGATTCTACACCAGACTGAGGATATTTTTAACAACATAAACTCACATATAAACACATTTGTGGAGATTATTCAAAATCACACTGCTGTTAGGCTTAGCTGTCATTGACTTGTTTCAATATTTATTTACCTATTCAGTTTATTTGTATTTCTTTCATATTATTTTTGACATTAATACAGTATATGTGCATCTGTATATTTGTATAATTTATATTGTTTCCAAATTTATATATATATATATATATATATTAGTGCTGTCAAACGATTAATCGGCTTAGCTGTCATTGACTTGTTTCAATATTTATTTACCTATTCAGTTTATTTGTATTTCTTTCATATTATTTTTGACATTAATACAGTATATGTGTATCTGTATATTTGTATAATTTATATTGTTTCCAAATTTATATATATATATATATATATATATTAGTGCTGTCAAACGATTAATCTCATCCAAAATAAAAGTTTTTGTTTACATAATATATGTGTGTGTTCTTTTATTTATTATATATATATAAATCCATACACATGCATGTATTTATTTAAGAAAATATTTTGTTTATACATAAAATATTTATATATAATATAAATTATATATGAATATAAAATGTAAATAAAATAAAAAATGTTTAAAAATATAAATAAAATAAAAAATATTTAAATGTGTGTGTGTATATATATATATATATATATATATTTAACATCTATAACATTTAAAAATGTATAAAAAACAAAATACCAATTATTTTTTTAGTCATTTATTCTTCCATTAATCACTCAATTGTTTAGTTTTTTAAATGCAGGTATTCATTCACTTTTTCTCCTTTGCAGCATTATTCTCATAATTTTGGACCCACTTGTTCACTTATTTACTTGTATTCTCTTCTTTACTTGCATTCTGTTCCCTCTTTTATTTTCCCTCTCTCTCTCTCTCTCTCTCTCTCTCTCTCTCTCTCTCTCCCTGCTCTCCACGCCCCAGCGGAGGTGGGCTGTGTGATTGGGGGATGTTGATGTAGGCTGACTGAATCTGCTTTTCAGCCACTGTCTCTCTGCCACTACCCAGCTGTGCGAGTTAGTGTTCAGGGATTTGGGATATTTTTTTCCCCACTGTGGCCAGGCCTCCCTCCTGGTGGCAGAGCGCTAACTCCCAGACTATAAGAGCTCTCTCTCTCTCTCTCTCTCTCTCTCTCTCTGACTGCTGTCGTGGCAACAGCAGACCAGAAGCTCGAGAGATGAGATTTGTCTCAGGGCTTGGCAGCTGTGTGTGTGTGAAAGGGAAGAGTGCAGCTGGATTGTGGCAAATGTGTTTTGTGTGTGTGTGTGTGTGTGTGCCCAGCGTACTTTGATAGATTTTGACCTCTCTCCTCTGTGTGCGTGATTGTGTGTTTTGAAGTGAGCCTGTTGAACATTCTGTCTAACCCCACAGACTAAAGCTATAAATGGCCATCATCTACATCACTAGAGTCTGAACTCACAGATGAGGCCGGAACAAAACGCACACACTATAAAAGGAGTTGTTGTTATAATTAGTAATGCTACAGAAATAGTTCAAACTAAAATCAAAATTGTCCTCTTTTACTCACTCTCATGTAGTCCAAACTTTTTGGTAGATGTTAGCAGAATATGCTGCTTTTTTTTTTTTTTTTTTATACCATAAAGTAGTTCATATGAGTTTTGCGCTGTATTCCAAGTCTTATTAAGCCATAAGACAACTTTTTGTCTGGAGCAGATCAAAATTTTATTCTATTTTTCTATTTACAGAAAATGTGCTGTAGCTCTCAAATTTCATTCAGTTGTGCCAGGTTTGATGTCACCAATCACAACTCGCCAGTATGAATATGTGAACCTGCAAATGAGATTAGCTACAGGACAGAATATTTTCAGAAACTGTTTGTAGCACAAAGCCTGTAAGGCTTCAGAGGACTTGGAATATGTTGTAAGTTTTTTGTTTGTTTGATAGCTTGATAGCACCTGTGCCAAATATCTTGTGTTTCATGGATGGAAGAAAATTCATACAGTATTGTTCAAAAGTTTATGGTTGGTAAGATTAAAAAATATATATTTAAAAAATGTTTTTGAAAGCTTTTTTTTATCAAAAGGTAAAAATACATAGTACAGTAATATTGTGTAATGTTATTAATTTAAAATATGTTAGTACAATTTTAACTGTCTTAAAGTAAAAGTTTTCTTAAAATATAATTTATCCCTGTAATGAATTCTGAACCATCACATTAATGATCCTTTATTAATCATTCTAATATGCCGTTTTGGTGCTCAAGAAACAACTTTCTTACTATTATCAATGCTGAAAACAGCTTCTTACATTTTTTGTAGAAAAAGTGATCAATTTTTTCTTTTTCGTTTAAAAGAACATGTTTTTTTTATTTTTTATTTTTTATAAATAAAGCTCTTAACTGTCACTTTTGATCTTGAATGTATCCTTGCTACGTTAAAAAAGGCTATTCATTTCTTCCAAAAAAATAAAAATAAAAGAAGTAGTGTACAGGTTTTGAATAACATGAGTATGAGTAAATGAGAATTTCATCGTTAAGTGTTACCGTCTCTTTTCATGAGTCTGGATATCTAAATTTAAATGGAAGTGAATTGAGTCATCTAAGTGTGTAATTATACTACAGCATTCGGGCTGTATGTGTGAGTGTCCAAAGTTATTATGCATTTATTCTATTCATCACTGAATCAAAATACAACTTCTACTCACGCCGCAATGGGGCCAAATGTTTAATGTGTTTCTCCCTATATGTGTGCGTAGCATTTCTGTCTTTGGTGTTCTAGGCATTTTTGTCACATATAGGCTGTACTGACGTGAACTAGAAACCTAGACAGCATTTTTAAACATTCAAAGATACCCAAAAATACTGTCTAGGGAGGCAGCTCACTAGGTTTTGAAACACAGCCATATATTCGTGGAGAACAAGGCTTCGCTGCAACACTCGGATTAGCAGAGGTGTTGCGATGTGGATCCGTGTGTTTGTGTAAGATCCATGTTTGGGTGTCCTTATTTATTGATCCATTTGCTTTTTAAATGCACTGCTCTCTGGCTACTCGGCCTGTGTAAGTGTATTAAAGAGAGTTAGAGAGAGAGAGAGAGGTTGGCCTTCAGCCAATGCAGGTCTGTACTATAGAAGTGTCCTACTTTATGGCTGATTTGACAAAAGGTGTCACATGGGAGAATATTTTTGCAGCCACGTTTTTCTGTGTGCGTATGTATGTGTGTATGTGTTCAACACAGAATCTCAATGAGCCGTCTGCCACCTCTGCTGCTGTGTGTCTGTGATTCAGCACTTCTCACAAACCTCCGTCCGCACACATACACATGCTTCCCGCATCCCTGGGGACGTCTCCCAAGGACCCCCTCCCTGTTTGATCTGATGTGCGTAATACGGATCCTGCCAGAAGAGTAGACGCAGCACAGAGGCCAGATCCTCACATGAATGTGAGATAATGAGACAAAGAAGCGTACAATGGCCCTTTGGTTGTCTAATGCAATGACGTTCATTTTTAAGTGATGCCTATGAGACCCAATACTTTTTGGGACCAGAATTTGAGAGAAAAAACACAATAATGGACTGTGGGAAAATGTTTCACATATTTGTTTTTGGGTGCAGATCCGTGCTTGACTGAAAAGTTCAACTGTTCAACTTTAATTCTGACTCTGAAAAAGTGATTTGTAACAGTAACGATGGACGTAAAAATGTTCTGTTTAAGCCCTTTATTTGAATTCCAGTTACATGCTACGTTAATTATTCAGTAAAAACTTTCATTCAGAAGTTTGGGGTCAGAAAAATGTTTGAAAGAATTAAATGAAGTCTGAATGAAAGTGTCTTATGCTCACCAAGGCTGCATTTATTTGATCAAAAATACAGTAAAAACAGTAATTATATGAAATATTGTTTTCTGTGTTAATATATTTTAAAACAAGTTGTTCTTGATGCAAAGCTGAATTTTCAGCATCATTACTTCAGTCTTTAGTGTCACATGATCTTTCAGAAATCATTCTAATATGCTGATCTGATGCTCAGAGAATCATTTCTAATTATTATCAATGTCGAGAACACTCGTGCTGCATAATATTTTTGCAAAAACCATGATACATTTTTTCAGGATTCTTTGGTAAATATGAAGTTCAAAAGAACAGCCTTTATTTGAAATAGAAATCTTGTGTAACATCTCCCTTTTTATTAGTTTAACGCATCCTTTTGGAAAATTTCTTTCAAATCAAAAATCACAGACACAGACAGTCAGTAAGGCTAGTAAGCAATTCTATGCCATGTTAGTCATGTGGCTATTCTGTTAAAACAGTGTGTTTGAAACATTTCATTATGTCCATGTGTACGTTTTCCAAAAGTAAAATTGTGTGACAGACAAAGGAAGAGTTTGAGAAACATCCTTTTAATTCTGTCCTGATGTGTGATTTAGAATTGATTAAAAGGACTAGAGTGGCCTTTTATTGAACCAATGTCAGTGTTTAAACAGATTGAAGTGATCTGACAGTCTGTGCATCATACGTCTGACTGACAGACAGCAAAACTAATTACATCATGGCAGTAAGTCTAATAATGGATGCTCAATCACTGGCCATTCGAGACACCTGTCCGTGAGACTTTTCACTGCGAGAGCTCTGAATGCATCCACTTGCATAATCTTGCAGCAAAAGTCTGACCCGTGATCAGTCATGATTAACCCCTGAAGATAAACATCACTGCATTGAGGATGTTGAAGGCCACGCTTGTCTGTATTCACTCGCTATGTTCTACAGTCTCATACAATGGCTCTTTGTTATACGTTCACTGCTGAAATCTCCACAACAGTAAGAGTATCAAATTCAAGACACGGTTTCCATCCTCCTTTGCACTCTGAAGACGTTATCATTCACCAGGGATCAATCTTTCTTCTATTTTCAAGGAACATAAGCTACATAAAGCAGAAGGTTGAGCTCTCCATCCTCCCTCTTTGCTTTTCTTTAGGGATATCTGGTGATTTTGGAAAAAGGAGCCATAAAGATTGAAAAGTTCACTTCTAACACAGGGTGAGGGGGGTAAAAAACACAGTCTCTTTCTATCACTTTCTCTTGCAATATGCACTTGCTCAATAGTAATAAAACAGCGTAGTTCTGATGTACTCGCTCCAAGTAATGATCTTACTCATTATAACTTTGTAGTCAACAAAGAGCTTTGTGACGCTAGCATGCATTGCATTAATATAATTCAATACTCAAAGGCCCTAAAAAGTATAAAAGACATTTAAGCACCACTTCTCGATTGAATATCAAAATGAATAGCATTTTAAAATACAAACACACTTTTCTGTACAGTAGGTAGTCAACCAGAATGCCTATTACCACAAATCAGTCACATGTGAAACTCCACCAGGTGATTTGGTCCCGTGATGATGACATTTGTTTTACAGGTGACGTGGGAGCTTCAGTAGAACAGCAGTGAACTGCGGTCAGATGAGATGTTGTCGGGCATAAAAATGAAATTTTCTGTCCTGTCAGCGGTTATACTGTGCTCGTAGCGCGTGCTCTTCAACTGCAACTATATATATATATATACACAGTGGCATGCGAAAGTTTGGGAACCCCTTGCAGAATCTGTGAAAATGTGAATGATTTTTACAAAATAAGAGAGATCATACTTTATTTATTAGGTTATAGGTTATTTTTATTTAGTACTGTCCTGAGTAAGATATTTTACATAAAAGATGTTTACATATAGTCCACAATGCACAAACAATAGCTGAAATTATTAAAATAACCCCCTTCAAAAGTTTGGGAACCCTTCTTAATACTGTGTGTGGTTACCTGGATGATCTACCACTGTTTTTTTAATTTTGTGATGGTTGTTCATGAGTCCCTTGTTTGTTCTGAACTGAGCACTGTTCTTCAGAAAAATCATCCAGGTCCTGCAGATTCTTCAGTTTTCCAGCATCTTTTGCATTTTAGAACCCGTTCCAAAAGTGACTGTATGATTTTGAGATCAATCTTTTCACACTGAGGACAATTGAGGGACTCAAACACAACTATTAAAAAAGTTTCAAACATTCACTGATGCTCCAGAAGGAAAAACCATGCATTAAGAGCCAGGGGGTGAAAACTTTTTGAATTTGAAGATCAAGGTAAATTGTACTTAATTTGTCTTCGGATAAACATGCAAGTATCTTCTGTTGCTTCCGAAGGGCAGTACTAAATGGGAAAAAATTATATTTCAACAAAATAAGAAAAAATTGGACATCTTCATTCTGTTCAAAAGTTTTCACCCCCGGCTCTCAATGCACCGTTTCCTTCTGGAGCATCAGTGAATGTTTGAACCTTTTTTAATATATTGTGTTTGAGTCCCTCAATTGTCCTCAGTGTGAAAAGATGGATCTCAAAATCATACACTCACTTTTGGAAGGGGTTCAAATATGCAAAAGATGCTGGAAAACTGAAGAATCTGCAGTACATGGAGGATTTTTCTGAAGAACAGTGCTCAGTTTAACTGTTCAGAACAAACAAGGGACTCATGAACAACCATCACAAAACAAAAAAACAGTCATAGAGCGTCCAGGTAACCACACAGAGTATTAAGAACCAAGGGTTCCCAAACTTTTGAAGGGGGTTAGTACTAAGACAGTACTAAATAAAAAATAGCATGCATTTTGTATGATCTCTCTAATTTTGTAAAAATTATTCACATTTTCATAGATTCTGCAAGGGGTTCCCAAACTTTCTCATGCCACTGTGTGTGTGTGTATATATATATATATATATATATATACACACACACAATAGAGAAGTTAATGTTTCATAATAATAATAAAGCCTATCATTTCATATTAAAGCACAAAAGAAACTTATAAGCATGCAATGTCATAGTTATGTCGTCAGTTAAATCATGAAGTTACCAAAAACGCAATTAAAGCTGCCTTAAAACTGTGCATGTATGTAAGTATTTGTTATATATGAGTCAGATTTAAGAACATGTCTGTGAAATGCAGTGGTTTTCAAAACTGTCCTGGAGCATCAGCACTTTCTCCCTCATCTAACACTTGATTCAGCTCGTCAGCTCATTAGTAGAAACTTTTAATAGCTGAAGTGGGTCAGAAAAGGTAAAGAGTTGTGAGAAAATACGATGCGTTTCAGATCCGCGCCATGTTCAGCAGCGGCAGCTCTTAAAGCAGCCAACATAACCTAATAACCAGCTGCTGTGATGTCTGTTCATCAAATAACAAAAGAAAAAAGAGGAAATCAATCACTTTTGTAGCTTTAATGATTCATCTATATTTAATTTAGAATTTAGTGTTTGATCAACTTGATCAATTTCTGTATATTTCCTACCTGCTGAAGGGCACAGGTAAATACATGACATTTATTATAATGGGTTTATGTGAAGATTGTTTTAAGTTCACTTAAATTAGAAGTTGTTATTTTTTTAAGTCTAATAAATGTTCAAATTGATAGCTCCCAATTATACTGTAATGTTGAATGGCTACAGTCAATGGTTAAATATTATGGGAAAAAACTATTTCTTAGAGACATCAGTATTATTGGTATCAGTGATACTTGCTTTCAGTCATAAAAAAGATCCCACTAAACAAATATAAAAAATATGCTGTCTTTATGTTTTTTCTGTTTATTTGAAGATTGAATGTGAAATTATTGCAATATAAAAGTATATTTAAAAACTTTATTGTTAAGTGGGATTAATCGCAATTAATTTCAGAAAAAAATGTGTGATTCGTTTTTTTTAGTTCCTTTTTACTGATTGACAGCACTTATGTGTATACACACACACACACACACACACACACACACACACAAGTGGGATTAATCGCAATTAATTTCAGAAAAAAATGTGTGATTCGTTTTTTTTTAGTTCCTTTTTACTGATTGACAGCACTTATGTGTATACACACACACACACACACACACACACACACAGGTTTACATTTGTGAAAAGTGGGGACATCCCATAGGCGTAATGGTTTTTCTACTGTACAGACCGTATATTCTATTGCCCTTTACCAACCCTACCCCTAAACCTACCCCTCACAGGAGACTTTGTGCTATTTCAGATTTTCAATACACTCCATTCTGTGTGATTTATAAGCGTTTTGAAAAGTGGGGACATGGGGTAATGTCCTGAAAAGTCACCTTCTCCTTGTAATACCTATGTCATACCTTTGTCATTATACAAATGTATGTCCTCATTTGTCACAAAAACGCGTACACACACACTCACACACACATTTTTCTTACAAAACTCTATTCTGACCTAAAATTCAAAGCAAAAAGAACTGATTTCAGATCATTTAAAATAACTGTCTTTCATTAAGCTTTAGAAGAGATTCACGGTCACATTAAGAACTTCCTTAAGTGCTAAATCTGATGTATGTCTATTGTAAAAGCTGAACCATGTTGGCCATACGTCTGTATCACTTGTTCTGACTAAGCAGTGTGCTGTATGAGTCATTTGCCTCCTTGGCTTAAGGCATTAGCTAATTAGTCAGATCAAATGTTGTGCTGCATGGGTGGAATGAATGATATGCAGAACCCTTTGCCCTTACAGGACTCCATTTAGTAGCCCTATTTTAAGACATAAAACATCTTGGGGTCGTTTGTGTCAGCCAGGAGGTTCAAATTAGCATAAATTATTTCAGTAAAAAAGTGTCTGGCAACTGATAATATTATCTTTAAAGTGAACATGCTGCTGCATTCTCAACACATTTTATTTGCAACCCAGTGACATGTATTAAGACAGTCAATAAGGTCAGTTTAGATTTCATGTTGACTGCAATGAATCTGAGCAGACGGTTATACTGAAAGTGGCTATCAAAACCCCACCTGGTACTATAAATGTCTGAAAACTGACCTCATCTTTCTGTGGCGACTGAGCATAGCGGAAAAAATGCTTTACTGAAATGTATCGCAAGCATCACAGGTTAAGATGAATTTGAGGCTCTGTGCTGCCACTGCAGCATTTTGAAACGTACTGTACTTTTCTACTGCTACGCATTTATAATAGAGGTTTTGCTTTGGATGGTGAAATATCACCTTCAAAATCTTCATGCTATAATTGCAGTTGAGATAAAATAATAATAAAAAATATCTTTCTCCCTGGCGTGTGTTAGTGCATGCTAGAAGAGATGTTTTATGCCACATCTTTAGTGCTAGTGACTGACCTTTAGAGTAAAAGCCTCAGGGACACACGAATTGATCAGTATATTAACCCTCTTTAACCTCTTTGCTGAAGGCACATGCAGGTGGGTGCTCAAAGCTGTCGACAGTCTCTTTCTTATTCTTCTAATGGTCAAACGTAACAGGCAATTAGGAACACTAGGGTACATCAGGTGCGGCAGCATTCACGTTGCTATTGGAGACAGAATGACTTCGAGTTAGCATGAAAAGTCGAATGAGCTGCTGTTTCGTTTTTAAGCAGCATTTTAGGGGACCATGCATTTGCTCCTAACTTGAAGGATGTGCCAAAAGGGATGGAAATAGTTTGGCCCTTTTAAATTTGACTAATCTTTATTTTTTCTTCTGAGCTATAAAGTGTTTTTGGTGATGAATTCATTATAGTTATGTTTTTAAATTGAGTGATTTATAATAATATTTGAAATTATACTTATTCAAATATGCGATTTTGGATGACTTTTTTTCCACTTCACTTATAAGTAATTGTTAAAATTCACAATTTTAAAACGCTCATAATCAGATTACAGTTACAATTTTATTGATTACATGATTGCATGTTATTCACACAATGGCAGTAAATTGTTCATAATTTATTGATTTTCTCTAATTAATCTTTTCATTTTTTTCATTCTACAGAAGCCTGTCTCTTTTATTTGTTCTGAAAGTTATATTTACATTTTATGATTTATTAATTATTAGCTTTATCAGCTTACGAACCCCCTGTAGTTCCTTCATAAACCTTTACATTTACCTGTTTGAAAATGTAAAGTTTAATGCACTTCATGTGGTTGATAAATATATTTTCTACATGTTATTCACACAATGGCAGTAAATTGTTCATAATTTATTGATGTTCTCTCATTAATCTTTTCATTTTTTCATTCTACAGAAGCCTGTCTCTTTTATTTGTTCTGAAAGTTATATTTACATTTTATGATTTATTAATTATTAGCTTTATCAGCTTACGAACCCCCTGTAGTTCCTTCATAAACCTTTACATTTACCTGTTTGAAAATGTAAAGTTTAATGCACTTCATGTGGTTGATAAATATATTTTCTTTGTCTTTGTATTTTTATATCAATATGGTACAATATTATCCTATTCAAATAAATGTGATGAGTTAGGTCAAAAGTAATCTAAAAGTAATCAAGTTATATTACCTAAAATGTGTAGTGTTATTAATTACAAGTGTTGTCATGTAATTTAAAATCAGTAATGAACTTGTAAGCAATCTACTAAAATCTAAAATATAAATAGATTTTATGGGTAGAATGATGTTTGTGCCATGCATGTTTTTGTCTATTATTTTGTCTGTATAAAGTTCTATTGAAATGGACAGTGCATTGAGTTTTCCATGTGTTTTACTGTATGATGAGTTACTGCACAAATTATATAATTTCACTTAGAAGGCAGCTCCCTATGTAAGTAGCAAGGTAGCTCACTACTGTATGTCTTGGAACAGAGTCATTCAAACAAAACACAAAATGCAGTGTTTTTACAGCGTTGTTAAGGCTGTCAGGTATGATGCACCAGTCCTTAACTGTGCTGTTATGATTGCATAGGCAATATGTTGAAAGACACAGATGTTCATAGAATAATTTAATGTATTATTAATGATAATCACAGCAATAAAAAATTATTTCCGCTAAGGATTTCATTATCTGCAGACAGTTGCCAATCAAACTTCAGTTTATGAAACTGATTTGTTCAGTTGATTGACTATATGACTCAAAATTTTATAATTTGCAATTAGCTATAAGGCCTTCATCACAGCACAGACTAAAAAAAGCATAGTCAATTATGCTGCTTCGTCACTGGAATACACACATAAAGCGATTTTCTGAAGACCAGAAACATTTAGATAAGTACGGTGTGATAGGGAGAAGGGTTTGACTCCAGGCGTATATGAAGCTCGTCAGCACCACTGTCAAAGTGACAAGTGAAAATAGCTGTGCAGGACAGAGCTCGATACAGCGCACACAATTTTCAAAAGAATTACACTGATTGCCTGGCAGTTTAGTGCTTATTGGCGCAGTGCTCAGAAAATCACAGAGCAGACGCACAAAATGCTCCAATCTTCAATGCATTATTTATTTAGAACACCAACCGTCGATATGAACTTGAAATTGTTCCGTTTTTTAAAAAACAGATGCTGAAGACTCAATCCAATAGCACAACAAGCAAATCTAAATAAATACTAACCAGAGGCATTTGTTTAGATTTTAAACTGTAGCGGGTTCAGGGAGGTGAGAGAGACGTATGCCACACAGACACAGGCGGCTCGCAAAGGCAGAAGTTATCAGCAGGCAGCATCGGACCTCAACGCCACCTGCTCCCAAGAAGCGCCGGAAAGCAGAACCGACAGTGTCTCGCCTGGCCTGTGTGTATGGCTCCTCCTGTCACTGCATCCCCCCCCCAGACCACGCTTTTCACACCTTTAACACCATACTAAGAGACAGAGAGAGAGAGAGAGAGAGACAAATTGAAAGAGAGAGAGAGAGAAAGAAGGAAACTCCTGAGGAACGGTACAGGTGAGAGGATGAGGAGGCTGATGTTAATCAGTCTAGCAGCAGTTTTGGTCCAGAAGATTCTGTACAGATGTACAAGTCTGTACAAATGACAGGGCCAGATTTAGCAAAGTGCTGGGGTGGGCTATGCCACCACAAATTTTCCCTCACATGCTTCCAGCGTTGACGTTTTTAAGTATAATTTAAATGCAGTGTTCAGATTATTATTCTGCTTATTTCTGAGTGGCTGACAGAGCTTTACAGATGGGCAATTCCTCCTTTTTCATCCATGATCCATTATTTATATATATATATATATATATATATATATATATATACATATATATA